>NW_027596787.1:155000-158250 GCF_964194155.1 Cetorhinus maximus
GCACTGTCAGAGGGTCAGTACTGAGGGAGTGCTGCACTGTCAGAGGGTCAGTACTGAGGGAGTGCTGCACTGTTGGAGGGTCAGTACTGAGGGAGGGCTGCACTGTCAGAGGGTCAGTACTGAGGGAGTGCCGCACTGTCAGAGGGTCAGTACTGAGGGAGTGCTGCACTGTCAGAGGGTCAGTACTGAGGGAGTGCTGCACTGTCAGAGGGTCAGTACTGAGGGAGTGCTGCACTGTCAGAGGGTCAGTACTGAGGGAGTGCTGCACTGTTGGAGGGTCAGTACTGAGGGAGGGCTGCACTGTCAGAGGGTCAGTACTGAGGGAGTGCCGCACTGTCAGAGGGTCAGTACTGAGGGAGTGCTGCACTGTCAGAGGGTCAGTACTGAGGGAGTGCCGCACTGTCAGAGGGTCAGTACTGAGGGAGTGCTGCACTGTCGGAGGGTCAGTACTAAGGGAGCGCCGCACTGTCAGAGGGTCAGTACTGAGGGAGTGCCGCACTGTCAGAGGGTCAGTACTGAGGGAGTGCTGCACTGTCAGAGGGTCAGTACTGAGGGAGCGCCGCACTGTCAGAGGGTCAGTACTGAGGGAGTGCCGCACTGTCAGAGGGTCAGTACTGAGGGAGTGCTGCACTGTCGGAGGGTCAGTACTAAGGGAGCGCCGCACTGTCAGAGGGTCAGTACTGAGGGAGTGCCGCACTGTCAGAGGGTCAGTACTGAGGGAGTGCTGCACTGTCAGAGGGTCAGTACTGAGGGAGTGCTGCACTGTCAGAGGGTCAGTACTGAGGGAGTGCAACACTATCAAAGGGTCAGTACTGAGGGAGTGCTGCACTGTCAGAGGGTCAGTACTGAGGGAGTGCAGCATGTGAGAGGGTCAGTACTGAGGGAGCGCCGCACTGTCAGAGGGTCAGTACTGAGGGAGTGCCGCAGTGTCGGAGGGTCAGTACTGAGGGAGTGCCGCAGTGTCGGAGGGTCAGTACTGAGGGAATGCCGCAAAGGTCAGAGGGTCAGTACTGAGGGAGTGCTGCACTGTCAGAGGGTCAGAATTGAGGGAGTGCTGCACTGTCGGAGGGTCAGTACTGAGGGAGTGCTGCACTGTCAGAGGGTCAGTACTGAGGGAGTGCAACACTATCAAAGGGTCAGTACTGAGGGAGTGCTGCACTGTCAGAGGGTCAGTACTGAGGGAGTGCTGCACTGTCAGAGGGTCAGTACTGAGGGAGTGCTGCACTGTCGGAGGGTCAGTACTAAGGGAGCGCCGCACTGTCAGAGGGTCAGTACTGAGGGAGTGCAGCATGTGAGAGGGTCAGTACTGAGGGAGTGCAACACTATCAAAGGGTCAGTACTGAGTGAGCGCCGCACTGTCAGAGGGTCAGTACTGAGGGAGTGCCGCAGTGTCGGAGGGTCAGTACTGAGGGAATGCCGCAAGGTCAGAGGGTCAGTACTGAGGGACTGCTGCACTGTCGGAGGGTCAGTACTCAGGGAGTGCCGCACTGTCGGAGGGTCAGTACTGAGGGAGTGCTGCACTGTCAGAGGGTCAGTACTGAGGGAGAGCCGCAATGTCAGAGGGTCAGTACTGAGAGGTTGCTGCACTGTCAGAGGGTCAGTACTGAGGGAGTGCTGCACTGTCAGAGGGTTAGTACTGAGGGAGTGCTGCACTGTCAGAGGGTCAGAATTGAGGGAGTGCTGCACTGTCGGAGGGTCAGTACTGAAGGAGTGCTGCACTGTCAGAGGGTCAGTACTGAGGGAGTGCTGCACTGTCAGAGGGTCAGAATTGAGGGAGTGCTGCACTGTCGGAGGGTCAGTACTGAGGGAGTGCTGCACTGTCAGAGGGTCAGTAATGAGGGAGTGCTGCACTGTCAGAGGGTCAGTACTGAGGGAGTGCTGCACTGTCAGAGGGTCAGTACTGAGGGAGTGCTGCAATGTCAGAGGGTCAGTACTGAGGGAGTGCCGCACTGTAGAAGGGTCAGTACTGAGGGAGTGCCGCACTGTAAGCGGGTCAGTACTGAGGGAGAGCTGCACTGTAGGAGGGTCAGTACTGAGGGAGAGCTGCACTGTATGAGGGTCAGTACTGAGGGAGTGCTGCACTGTCGCAGGGTCAGTACTGAGGGAGTGCTGCACTGTCGCAGGGTCAGTACTGAGGGAGTGCTGCACTGTCAGAGGGTCAGTACTGAGGGAGTCTGCACTGTCAGAGGGTCAGTACTGAGAGAGTGCTGCACTGTCGGAGGGCCAGTACTGAGGGAGTGCCGCACTGTCAGAGGGTCAGTACTGAGGGAGTGCTGCACTGTCAGAGGGTCAGTATTGAGGGATTGCTGCACTGTCAGAGGGTCAGTACTGAGGGAGTGCTGCACTGTCGGAGGTTCAGTACTGAGGGAGCGTCGCAATGTCGGAGGGTCAGTACTGAGGGAGTGCTGCACTGTCAGAGGGTCAGTACTGAGGGAGTGCTGCACTGTCAGACGGTCAGTACTGAGGGAGTGCTGCACTATCAAATGGGTCAGTACTGAGGGAGCGCCGCACTGTCAGAGGGTCAGTACTGAGGGAGTGCTGCACTTTCGGAGGGTCAGTATGAGGGAGGGCTGCACTGTCGGAGGTTCAGTACTGAGGGAGTGCTGCACTGTCGGAGGTTCAGTACTGAGGGAGTGCAGCACTGTCGGAGGGTCAGTACTGAAGGAGTGCTGCACTGTCGGATGTTCAGTACTGAGGGAGTGCTGCACTGTCGGAGGGTCAGTACTGAGGGTGTGCTGCACTGTCGGACGGTCAGTACTGAGGGAGTGCTGCACTGTCGGAGGGTCAGTACTGAGGGAGTGCTGCACTGTCGGAGGGTCAGTACTGAGGGAGTGCTGCACTGTCGGAGGGTCAGTACTGAGGGTGTGCTGCACTGTCGGACGGTCAGTACTGAGGGAGTGCTGCACTGTCAGAGGGTCAGTACTGAGGGAGTGCCGCACTGTAAGCAGGTCAGTACTGAGGGAGAGCTGCACTGTAGGAGGGTCAGTACTGAGGGAGTGCCGCACTGTCAGAGGGTCAGTACTGAGGGAGTGCTGCACTGTCAGAGGGTCAGTACTGAGGGGTGCTGCACTGTCAGAGGGTCAGTACTGAGGGAGTATGCACTGTCAGAGGGTCAGTACTGAGAGAGTGCTGCACTGTCGGAGGGCCAGTACTGAGGGAGTGCCGCACTGTCAGAGGGTCAGTACTGAGGGAGTGCTGCACTGTCAGAGGGTCAGTATTGAGGGAGTGCTGCACTGTCAGAGGGTCAGTA
>NW_027596788.1:0-158181 GCF_964194155.1 Cetorhinus maximus
AAGAGAGGGAGAGAGAGAGAGAGAGGAGAGAGAGAGGGAGAGAGGGAGAGAGGGAGGGAGAGAGGGAGAAAGGGAGGGAGAGAGAG
Organism: Cetorhinus maximus; assembly: GCF_964194155.1. Classification (NCBI taxonomy): domain Eukaryota; kingdom Metazoa; phylum Chordata; class Chondrichthyes; order Lamniformes; family Cetorhinidae; genus Cetorhinus; species Cetorhinus maximus. Next base: position 87 of record NW_027596788.1, read on the forward strand.
AGGGAGGGAGAGATAAAGAGAGGGAGAGAGGGAGAGAGAGTGGGAGAGAGAGTGGGAGAGAGAGAGGGAGGGAGAGAGGGAGAGAGTGAGAGAGAGGGAGAGAGGGAGAGAGAGAGAGGAGAGAGAGAGATGGAGAGAGTTAGGGAGAGAGGGAGAGAGAGAGGGAGAGAGACAGTGAGAGACAAAGAGAGGAAGAGAGGGAGAGAGAGAGGGAGAGAGACAGTGAGAGACAAAGAGAGGAAGAGAGGGAGAGAGAGGGAGAGAGAGACAGAGAGAGACAAAGAGAGGGAGAGGGAGAGAGAGGGAGAGAGGGAGAGTGAGATAGAGGGAGAGAGAGAGAAAGACAGAGAGAGACAGAGAGAGAGAGAGACAGAGAGAGGGAGAGATAGAGAGAGAGTGAGGCAGAGAGAGAAAGAGGGAGAGAGAGAGACAGAGGGAGAGAGAGAGAGAGAGAGAGGGAGAGAGACAGAGAGAGAGAGAGAGAGACAGAGAGAGAGAGATAGAGAGAGAGGGGGAGGGAGGGAGGGAGAGAGGGAGAGATAGAGGGAGAGGGAGAGATAGAGGGAGAGACAGAGAGAGGGAGAGACAGGTAGAGAGGGAGAGAGAGGGAGCGAGAGAGGAAGAGAGAGGGAGGGAGAGAGAGAGGGAGGCAGAGAGAGAGAGAGGCAGAGAGAGAGAGGCAGAGAGAGAAAGAGAGGGAGATCACAAGGAGGTTAAAAGGACAGAGAGACATCAAGTGGACGTTAAAGGGACAGAGAGTGAGATCACGGGGAGGTTAAAGGGACAGAGAGTGAGATCACTGGTCGGAGGTTAAAGGGGCAGAGATTGAGATCACGGGGAGGTTAAAGGGACAAAGTGAGAGATCACGGGGAGTTTAAAGGGACAGACAGTGAGATCACGGGTAGGTTAAAGTAACAGTTTATGAGATCATGGGGAGGTTAAAGGTATAGAGAATGATCACGAGGAGGTTAAAGGGGCAGAGAATGAGATCACGGGGAGTTTAACGGGACAGATAGTGAAATCACCGGGAGGTTAAAGGGACAGAGAGTGAGATCACGGAAGAGTAAAAGACACAGAGTGAGATCACGGGGAGGCTAAAGTGACATAGAGTGTGATCACGGAGAGGCTAAATGGACAGAGAGTGAGATCACGGGATGTTTAAAGGTACAGAGAGTGATATCACTGGGAGGTTAAAGGGAGAGAGAGTCATATCACGGGGAGGTTGAAGGGACAGAGAGTGAGATCACGGGAGGTTAAAGTAACAATGAGTGAGTTCATGGGGAGGTTAAATATATAGAGAGTGATCACGAGGAGGTTAAAGGGACAGAGAGTGAGATCACGGGGAGGTTAAAGGGACAGAGGGTGAGATCATGTGGAGATTAAAGGTACAGAGAGTGATCACGAGGCGGTTAAAGGGGCAGTGAGTGAGATCACGGGGAGGTTAACGTGATAGAGAGTGAGATCACAGGAAGGTTAAAGAGACAGAGAGCGAGACCAGAGGGAGGTTAAATGGACAGAGAGTCAGATCACGAGGAGGTTAAAGGTACAGATATTGAGATCACGGGGAGGTTAAAGGGACAGAGAGTGAGAACACGGAGAGGCTAAAGGGACAGAGAGTGAGATCACGGTGACTTTAAAGTTACAGAGAGTGAGATCACGGGGAGGCTAAAGGGACAGGGAAAGTGATCACAGCGAGATTAAAGGGACAGAGAGTCAGATCACGGGGATGTTAAAGGGACGGAGAGTGAGATCACGCGGAGGTTAAAAGGACAGAGAGTGAGATCACGGGAACGATAAAGGGTCAGAGAGTGAATCACGGGGAGGTTAAAGGGAAAGAAAGTGAAATCACGTGGAGGTTAAAGTGACTGAGAGTGAGATCACGGGGAGGTTAAGGGACAGAGAGTGAGATCACGGGGAGGTTAAAGGGACAGAGAGTGAGATCACGGCGAATTTAAAGGACAAGAGAATGAGATCTCGGGGATGTTAAAGGGACAGAGAGTGAGATCACGGGGAGGTTAATGGTACAGAGAGTGAAATCACGGGGTCGTTAAAGGGACAGAGAGTGAGATCACGGGGAGGTTAAAGGGACAGAGCGTGAGATCACGGGGAGGTTAATGGGACGGAGAGAGAGATCACGGGGTCGTTAAAGGGACAGATAGTGAGATCACGGTATGGTTAAAGGGACAGAGTGTGAGATCTTGGGGTCGTTAAAGGGACAGAGAGTGAGATCTCTGGGAGGTTAAAGGACAGAGAGTGAAATCACGGGGAGGTTAATGGGACGGAGAGAGAGATCACGGGGTGTTTCAAGGGGAAGAGATTGAGAATACTGGGAGGGTATAGGGACGGAGATTGAGATCACGGAGAGGTTAAAGGAACAGAGAGTGAGTTCACGGGGAGGCTAAAGAGACAGAGAGTGAGATCACAGGAAGTTTAAAGGGACAGAGAGCGAGCTCACTGGGTGATTAAAGGGACAGAGAGTGAGACCACGCAGTGGTTAAAGCGACAAGGATTGAGATCACGGGGATGTTAAAAGGAAAGAGAGTGAGATCACGGGGAGGGTAAAGGGACAGAGAGTGAGATCACGGGGAGGTTAAAGGGGCAGGGAGTGAGATCACGGGAGGTTAAAGAGAGAGATAGATCACGGGAAGGTTAAAGGGTCAGAGAGTGAGATCACCGGGAATTTAAAGGGACGGTGAGTGAGATCACGGGGATGTTAAAGGGACAGAGAGTGAGATCAGGGGCAGTTGAAAGGGACGGGGAGAGAGATCAGGGGGAGGTTATAGCGACAGAGACTGAGTTCACGGGGAGGTTAAAGGGATAGTGAGTGAGATAATGGGGAGGTTAATGGGAAAGAGAGTGAGATCACGGGGAGGTTAATGGGAGAGAGAGTGAGATCACGGGGAGGTTAAAGGGACAGAGAGTGAGATCACGTCTTCGTTAAAGGGACAGAGAGTGAGATCACGGGGAGGTTAAAGGGTCAGAGAGTTAGATCACGGGGAGGTTAATGGGACAGAGAGTGAGATCACTGGGAGTTTAAAGGGGCAGGGTGTGAGATCACGAGAGGTTAAAGAGAGAGATAGATCACGGGAAGGTTAAAGGGTCAGAGAGTGAGATCACGGGGAATTTAAAGGGACGGTGAGTGAGATCACGGGGATGTTAAAGGGACAGAGAGTGAGATCAGGGGCAGTTGAAAGGGACGGGGAGTGAGATCAGGGGGAGGTTATAGCGACAGAGACTGAGTTCACGGGGAGGTTAAAGGGATAGTGAGTGAGATAATGGGGAGGTTAATGGGAAAGAGAGTGAGATCACGGGGAGGTTAATGGGAGAGAGAGTGAGATCACGGGGAGGTTAAAGGGACAGAGAGTGAGATCACGTCTTCGTTAAAGGGACAGAGAGTGAGATCACGGGGAGGTTAATGGGACAGAGAATGAGATCACGGGGAGGTTAAAGGGACGGAGAGTGACATCACGGGGTGGTTAAAGGGACTGAGAGTGAGACCTCGGTGATGTTAAAGGGACAGAGAGTGCGACCACGGCATGGTTAAAGGGACAGAGTGTGAGATCACGGGGTCGTTAAAGGGACAGCGAGTGAGATCTCTGGGAGGTTAAAGGGACAGAGAGTTAGATCACGGGGAGGTTAAAGGGGCAGAGAGTGAGATCACGGGGAGGTTAAAGGGACAGAGAGTGAGATCAGGGGCAGTTGAAAGGGACGCAGAGTGTGATCAGGGGGATGTTAAAGGTACAGAGAGTGAGATCACGGGGTGGTTAAAGAGACAGAGAGTGAGATAATGGGTAGGATAATTAGACAGAGAGTGAGATCAAGAGGAGGATAAAGGGACAGAGAATGAGATCACGGGAAGGTTAAAGGGACAGAGAGTTAGATCACGGGGAATTTAAAGGGACGGTGAGTGAGATGACGGGGAGGTTAAAGGGACAGAGAGTGAGATCACGGGGATGTTAAAGGGACAGAGAGTTAGATCAGGGGCAGTTGAAAGGGACGGGGAGTGAGATAATGGGGAGGTTAATGGGAAAGAGAGTGAGATCACGGGGAGGTTAAAGGGACAGAGAGTGAGATCACGGAGTCGTTAAAGGGACAGAGAGTGAGATCACGGGGAGGTTAAAGGGAAAGAGAGTGAGATCACGGGGTGGTTAAAGGGACTGAGAGTGAGACCTCGGGGATGTTAAAGGGACAGAGAGTGCGACCACGGCACGGTTAAATGGACAAGGAGTGAGGTCACCTGGATGTTAAAGGGACAGAGCGTGAGATCATGGGGAGGTTTAAGGGACAGCGAGTGAGATCACGGGAGGTTAAAGGGACAGAGAGTGAGATCAGGGGCAGTTTAAAGGGACGCAGAGTGTGATCAGGGGGATGTTAAAGGTACAGAGAGTGAGATTACGGGGAGGTTAAAGAGACAGAGAGTGAGATCACAGGGAGGTTAAAGGGACAGAGAGTGAGATAATGGGGAGTATAATTAGACAGAGAGTGAGATCACGGGGAGGTTAAATGGACATTGAGTGATTACGACGAGGTTAAACGGACAGAGAGTGAAATCACGGGGAGGTTAAAGGGACTGAGAGTGAGATGACGGGGAGGGTAACGGGACAGAGAGTGAGATCACGCGGAGGTTAAAGGGACAGAGAGTGAGATCACGGGGAGGTTAAAGGGACAGAGAGTGAGATCACGGGGAGGTTAAAGGGACAGAGAGTGAGATGACGGGGAGGTTAATGGTACAGAGAGTGAGATCACAAGGTCGTTAAAGGGACAGAGAGTGAGATCACGGGGAGGTTAAAGGGACAGAGCGTGAGATCACGGGGAGGTTAAAGGGACAGAGAGTGAGATCACGGGGTCGTTAAAGGGACAGATAGTGAGATCACGGCATGGTTAAAGGGACAGAGTGTGAGATCATGGGGTCGTTAAAGGGACAGTGAGTGAGATCTCTGGGAGGTTAAAGGGACAGAGAGTTAGATCACGGGGAGGTTAGAGGGGCAGAAAGTGAGATTACGGGGAGGTTAAAGGGACAGAGCGTGAGATCACGGGGAGGTTAAAGGGTCAGAGAGTAAGATCACGGGGAGGTTAGAGGGGCAGAAAGTGAGATCACGGGGAGGTTAAAGGGACAGAGAGTGAGATCAGGGGCAGTTTAAAGGGACGCAGAGTGTGATCAGGGGGAGGTTAAAGGTACAGAGAGTGAGAAAACGGGGAGGTTAAAGAGACAGAGAGTGAGATCACAGGGAGGTTAAAGGGACAGAGAGTGATTACGAGGAGGTTAAAGGAACAGAGAGTGAAATCACGGTGAGGTTAATGGGATGGAGAGAGAGATCACGGGGAGTTTCAAGGGGAAGAGATTGAGAATACTGGGACGGTATAGGGATGGAGATTGAGATCACGGAGACGTTAAAGGAACAGAGAGTGAGTTCACGGAGAGGCTAAAGAGACAGAGAGTGAGATCACGGGAAGTTTAAAGGGACAGAGAGCGAGCTCACTGGGTGATTAAAGGGACAGAGAGTGAGACCACGCAGTGGTTAAAGCGACAAGGATTGAGATCACGGGGATGTTAAAAGGAAAGAGAGTGAGATCACGGGGAGGATAAAGGGACAGAGAGTGAGATAATGGGGAGGTTAATGGGAAAGAGAGGGAGATCACGGGGAGGTTAAAAGGACTGAGAGACATCAAGTGGGCGTTAAAGGGACAGAGAGTGAGATCACGGGGAGTTTAAAGGGACAGAGAGTGAGATTGCGCGTAGCTTAAAGTAACAGTGAATGAGATCATGGGGAGGTTAATGTTATAGAGAGTGATCACGGGAAGGTTAACGGGACAGATAGTGAGATCACCGGGAGGTTAAAGGGACAGAGAGTGAGATCACGGAAGAGTTAAAGACACAGAGTGAGATCACGGGGAGGCTAAAGTGACATAGAGTGTGATCACGGAGAGGCTAAATGGACAGAGAGTGAGATCACGGGATGTTTAAAGGTACAGAGAGTGATATCACTGGGAGGTTAAAGGGAGAGAGAGTCATATCACGGGGAGGTTGAAGGGACAGAGAGTGAGATCACGGGGAGGTTAAAGGGACAGGGAGTGTGATCACGGCGAGATTAAAGGGACAGAGAGTCAGATCACGGGGATGTTAAAGGGTCAGAGAGTGAGATCACGGGGAGGTTAAAAGGACAGAGAGTGAGATCATGGGAACGATAAAGGGTCAGAGAGTGAGATCATGGGGAGTTTAAAGGGAAAGAAAGTGAAATCACGGGGAGGTTAAAGAGATAGAGAGTGAGATGACGGGGAGGTTAAAGGGACAGGGAGTGAGATCACACGGAGGTTAAAGGGACAGAGAGTGAGATCACACGGAGGTTAAAGGGACAGAGAGTGAGATCACGGGGAGGTTAATGGGAAAGACAGTGAGATCGCGGGGAGGTTAAAAGGACAGAGAGACATCAAGTGGACGTTAAAGGGACAGAGAGTGAGATCACGGGGAGGTGAAAAATACAGAGAGACATCAAGTGGACGTTAAAGGGACAGGGTGTGAGATCACGGGGATTTCAAAGGGACAGTGAGTGTGATCACGGGGAGGTTAAAGGGAGAGAGAGTGAGATCACGGAGAGTTTAAAGGGACAGAGAGTGTGCTCACTGGGTGGTTAAAGGGACAGAGAGAGAGATCACGGGGAGTTAAAAGGGACAGAGAGTGAGATCACGATGAGGTTAAAGGGACAAAGAGTGAGATCACGTTGTCGTTAAAAGGACAGAGAGTGAGATCACGGAGGGGCTAAAGGGACAGACAGCGAATTCACGCGAATGTTAAAGGGACAGAGAGTGAGATCACGCGGAGGTGAAAGGGACAGAGAGTGAGATCACGGGGAGCTTAAAGGGAAAGAGTGTGTGCTCACTGGGTGGTTAAACGGCAGAGAGTGAGATCACGGGGAGGTTAAAGGGACAGAGAGTGAGATCACTGGGTGGTTAAAGGGGCAGAGATTGAGATCACGGGGAGTTTAAAGGGACAGAGAGTGAGATCACGGGTGGGTTAAAGTAACAGTGAATGAGATCATGGGGAGGTTAAAGGTATAGAGAGTGATCACGAGGAGGTTAAAGGGGCATAGAGTGAGATCACGGGGAGGTTAATGGGATGGAGAGAGAGATCACGGGGAGTTTCAAGGGGAAGAGATTGAGAATACTGGGAGGGTATAGGGACGGAGATTGAGATCACGGAGACGTTAAAGGAACAGAGAGTGAGTTCACGGAGAGGCTAAAGAGACAGAGAGTGAGATCACGGGAAGTTTAAAGGGACAGAGAGCGAGCTCACTGGGTGATTAAAGGGACAGAGAGTGAGACCACGCAGTGGTTAAAGCGACAAGGATTGAGATCACGGGGATGTTAAAAGGAAAGAGAGTGAAATCACGGGGAGGATAAAGGGACAGAGAGTGAGATAATGGGGAGGTTAATGGGAAAGAGAGGGAGATCACGGGGAGGTTAAAAGGACTGAGAGACATCAAGTGGGCGTTAAAGGGACAGAGAGTGAGATCACGGGGAGTTTAAAGGGACAGAGAGTGAGATCGCGCGTAGCTTAAAGTAACAGTGAATGAGATCATGGGGAGGTTAATGTTATAGAGAGTGATCACGGGAAGGTTAACGGGACAGAGAGTGAGATCACCGGAAGGTTAAAGGGACAGAGAGTGTGATCACGGGAAGGTTAAAGAGACAGAGAGCGAGACCACAGGGAGGTTAATGGGACAGAGAGTCCGATCACAGGGAGGTTAAAGGTACAGATAGTGAGATCACGGGGAGGTTAAAGGGACAGAGAGTGAGATTACGGGGAGGTTAAAGGGACAGAGAGTGAGATCACGGAGAGGCTAAATGGACAGAGAGTGATTTCACGGGATGTTTAAAGGTACAGAGAGTGATATCACGGGGAGGTTAAAGGGAGAGAGAATCATATCACGGAGAGGTTGAAGGGACAGAGAGTGAGATCACGGGGAGGTTAAAGGGTCAGAGAGTCAGATGACGGGGATGTTAAAGGGTCAGAGAGTGAGATCACGGGGAGGTTAAAGGGACAGAGAGTGAGATCACGGGGAGTTTAAAGGGACTGAGAGTGAGATGACGGTGAGGTTAAAGGGACAGAGAGTGAGATAACGGGTAATTTAAAGGGACGGTGAGTGAGATGACGGGGAGGTTAAAGGGATAGAGAGTGAGATCACGGGGATGTTAAAGGGACAGAAAGTGAGATCGGGGCAGTTGAAAGGGACGGAGAGTGAGATCAGGGGGAGGTTAAAGGGACAGAGAGTGAGATCACGGGGAGGATAATGGGAAAGAGAGTGAGATCACAAGGAGGTTAAAAGGACAGAGAGACATCAAGTGGACGTTAAAGGGACAGAGAGTGAGATCACGGGGAGGTTAAAGGGACAGAGAGTGAGATCACTGGGAGGTTAAAGGGGCAGAGATTGAGATCACGGGGAGGTTAAAGGGACAGAGAGTGAGATCACGGGGAGGTTAAATGGACAAAGTGAGAGATCACGGGGAGTTTAAAGGGACAGACAGTGAGATCACGGGTAGGTTAAAGTAACAGTTTATGAGATCATGGGGAGGTTAAAGGTATAGAGAATGATCACGAGGAGGTTAAAGGGGCAGAGAATGAGATCACGGGGAGTTTAACGGGACAGATAGTGAGATCACCGGGAGGTTAAAGGGACAGAGAGTGAGATCACGGAAGAGTAAAAGACACAGAGTGAGATCACGGGGAGGCTAAAGTGACATAGAGTGTGATCACGGAGAGGCTAAATGGACAGAGAGTGAGATCACGGGATGTTTAAAGGTACAGAGAGTGATATCACTGGGAGGTTAAAGGGAGAGAGAGTCATATCACGGGGAGGTTGAAGGGACAGAGAGTGAGATCAGGGGCAGTTGAAAGGGACGGAGAGTGAGATCAGGGGGAGGTTAAAGGGACAGAGAGTGAGATCACGGGGAGGTGAAAAGGACAGAGAGACATCAAGTGGACGTTAAAGGGACAGGGTGTGAGATCACGGGGATTTCAAAGGGACAGTGAGTGTGATCACGGGGATGTTAAAGGGAGAGAGAGTGAGATCACGGAGAGTTTAAAGGGACAGAGAGTGCGCTCACTGGGTGGTTAAAGGGACAGAGAGAGAGATCACGGGGAGTTAAAAGGGACAGAGAGTGAGATCACGATGAGGTTAAAGGGAGAGAGAGTGAGATCACGGAGAGTTTAAAGGGACAGAGAGTGTGCTCACTGGGTGGTTAAAGGGACAGAGAGAGAGATCACGGGGAGTTAAAAGGGACAGAGAGTGAGATCACGATGAGGTTAAAGGGACAAAGCGTGAGATCACGTGGTCGTTAAAGGGACAGAGAGTGAGATCACGGAGGGGCTAAAGGGACAGACAGCGAATTCACGCGAATTTTAAAGGGACAGAGAGTGAGATCACGCGGAGGTGAAAGGGACAGAGAGTGAGATCACGGGGAGCTTAAAGGGAAAGAGTGTGTGCTCACTGGGTGGTTAAACGGCAGAGAGTGAGATCACGGGGAGGTTAAAGGGACAGAGAGTGAGATCACTGGGTGGTTAAAGGGGCAGAGATTGAGATCACGGGGAGTTTAAAGGGACAGAGAGTGAGGTCACGGGTGGGTTAAAGTAACAGTGAATGAGATCATGGGGAGGTTAAAGGTATAGAGAGTGATCACGAGGAGGTTAAAGGGGCATAGAGTGAGATCACGGGGAGGTTAATGGGACCGAGAGTGAGATCACCGGGAGGTTAAAGGGACAGAGAGTGTGATCACGGGAAGGTTAAAGAGACGGAGAGCGAGAGCACAGGGAGGTTAAAGGGACAGAGAGTAAGATCACGGGAAGGTTAAAGCGACAGAGAGTGAGATTACGGGGAGGTTAAAGGGACAGAGAGTGAGATCGCGGAAGGGTTAAAGACACAGAGTGAGATCACGGGGAGGTTAAAGTGACAGAGAGTGAGATCACGGAGTGGCTAAATGGACAGAGAGTGACATCACGGAGAGTTTAAAGGTACAGAGAGTGATATCACGGGGAGGTTAAAGGCAGAGAGAGTCATATCACGGGGAGGTTGAAGGCGATAGATAGTGAGAACACGGGGAGGTTAAAGGGACAGGGAGTGTAATCACGGCGAGATTAAAGGGACAGAGAGTGAGATCACGGGGAGGTTAAAAGGACAGAGAGTGAGATCACGGGAAGGTTAAAGGGAAAGAAAGTGAAATCACGGGAAGGTTAAAGGGACTGAGAATGAGATGACGGGGAGGGTAACGGGACAGAGAGTGAGATCACGCGGAGGTTAAAGAGACAGAGAGTGAGATCACGGGGAGGTTAAAGGGACAGAGAGTGAGATCACAGCGAAGTTAAACGACAAGAGAGTGAGATCTCAGGGAGGTTAAAGGGACAGAGAGTGAGATGACGGGGAGGGTAACGGGACAGAGAGTGAGATCACGGGGAAGTTAAAGGGACAGAGAGTAGGATCACGGGGAGGTTAAAGGGACAGAGAATAGGATCACGGGGTCGTTAAAGGGACAGAGAGTGAGATCACGGGGAGGTTAAAGGGACAGAGAGTGAGATCACGGGGAGGATAATGTGACAGAGAGTGAGATCACGGGGTCGTTAAAGGGGCAGAGATTGAGATCAATTGTAGTTTAAAGGGGTAGAGAATGAGATCACAGGGAGTTTAAAGGGAGAAGGAGTGAGATCTCCGGAATGTTAAAGGGACAGAGAGTGAGATCAGGGGGAGGTTAAAGAGACAGAGAGTGAGATCACAGGGACGTTAAAGGGACTGAGATTGATCACGAGGAGGATAAAGGGACAGGGATTGAGATCACGGGGATGTTAAAAGGAATAGAGAGTGAGATCACGGGGAGGTTAAAGGGACAAAGAGTGAGATCACGGGGAGGTTAAAGGGACAGAGAGTGAGATCACGTGGAATTTAAAGGGACAGTGAGTGAGATGACAGGGAGGTTAAAGGGACAGAGAGTGAGATCACGGGGAGGTTAAAGGGACAGAGAGTGAGATAATGGGGAGGATAATGGGAATGAGAGTGAGATCACGGGGAGGTTAAAAGGACAGAGAGTGAGATCACAGGGAGGTTAATGGGACAGTGAGTGAGATCACGGTGAGGTTAAAGGGGCAGAGAGTGGGATCACGGTGAGGTTAAAGGGCCAGTGAGTGATCACGAGGAGGTTAAAGGAACAGAGACTGAGATCACGGGGAGGTTAAAGGGACAGAGAGTGATCACGAGGATGTTAAGGGGACAGAGAGTGAGATCACGGGGAGGTTAAAGGGGCAGAGAATGAGATCACTGGGAGGTTAAAGGGACAGAGAGTTTGATCATGGGGAAGTTAAAGGGTCAGAGAGTGAGATCACGGGGAGGTTAAAGGGACAGAGAGTGACCACGAAGAGGTTAAAGGGACAGAGAGTGAGATCATTGGGAGGTAATAGGTAAAGACAGTGATCACTGCGAGGTTAAAGGGACAGAGTGTGAGATCACGGGGAGGTTTTAGGGACTGAGAGTGAGATCGCGGGGAGGTTGAAGGTAAAGACAGTGATCACTGCGAGGTTAAAGAGACAGAGTGTGAGATCACGGGGAGGTTTTAGGGACTGAGAGTGAGATCACGGGGAGGTTTTAGGGCCAGAGAGTGAGATCACGGGGAGGTTATCGGGACAGAGAGTGAGGTCACGGGGAGTTTAAAGGGACAGAGAGTGAGATCACGGGCAGGTTAAAGGGACAGAGAGTGAGAACACGGGAGGGTAAAGAGACAGAGAGTGAGATCACAGGGAGGTTAAAGGGACAGATAGTGAGATCACGGGGAGGCTAAAGAGATAGAGAGTGATATCATGGAGAGGTTAAATGGATAGTGGGTGAGATCACGGAAAGATTAAAGGGACAGAGAGTGAGACCTCGGCGATGTTATAGGGACAGAGAGTGAGATCACGGGGATGTTTAATGGACAGAGAGTGAGATCATGGGGAGGTTATAGCGACAGAGACTGAGATCACGGGGAGGTTAAAGGGACAGAGAGTGAGATAATGGGGAGGATAATGGGAAAGCGAGTGAGATCACGGGGAGGTTAAAAGGACAGAGAGACATCAAGTGGACGTTAAAGGGACAGAGAGTTTTATCACGGGGAAGTTAAAGGGACAGAGAGTGAGATCACTGGGAGGTTAAAGGGGCAGAGAGTGAGATCACGGGGAGGTTAAAGGGACAGAGGGTGAGATCACGGGGAGGTTAATGGGACAGAGAGTGAGATCACTGGGAGGTTAAAGGGGCAGAGAGTGAGATCACGGGAAGGTTAAATGTACAGAGAGTGAGATCACGGGGATGTTAAAGGGACAGAGAGTGAGATCACGGGGAGGTTAAAAGGAAAGAGAGAGAGATCACGGGGAGGTTAAAGGGACAGAGAGTGAGATCACGGGGATGTTAAAGGGACAGAGAGTGAGATCACGGGGAGGTTAAAAGGAAAGAGAGAGAGATCACGGGGAGGTTAAAGGGACAGAGAGAGAGACACGGGGAGGTTAAAGGGACAGAGAGTGATCACGAGGATGTTAAGGGGACAGAGAGTGAGATCACGGGGAGGTTAAAGGGGCAGAGAATGAGATCACTGGGAGGTATAAGGGACAGAGAGTTTGATCATGGGGAAGTTAAAGGGTCAGAGAGTGAGATCACGGGGAGGTTAAACGGACAGAGAGTGAGATCACGGGGAGGTTAAAGGGACAGAGAGTGACCACAGAGAGGTTAAAGGGACAGAGAGTGAGATCATTGGGAGGTAATAGGTAAAGACAGTGATCACTGCGAGGTTAAAGGGACAGAGTGTGAGATCACGGGGAGGTTTTAGGGACTGAGAGTGAGATCACGGGGAGGTTGAAGGTAAAGACAGTGATCACTGCGAGGTTAAAGAGACAGAGTGTGAGATCACGGGGAGGTTTTAGGGACTGAGAGTGAGATCTCGGGGAGGTTTTAGGGCCAGAGAGTGAGATCACGGGGAGGTTATCGGGACAGAGAGTGAGGTCACGGGGAGTTTAAAGGGACAGAGAGTGAGATCACGGGCAGGTTAAAGGGACAGAGAGTGAGATCACGGGCAGGTTGAAGGGACAGAGAGTGAGAACACGGGAGGGTAAAGAGACAGAGAGTGAGATCACAGGGAGGTTAAAGGGACAGATAGTGAGATCACGGGGAGGCTAAAGAGATATAGAGTGATATCACGGAGAGGTTAAATGGATAGTGGGTGAGATCACGGAAAGATTAAAGGGACAGAGAGTGAGACCTCGGCGATGTTATAGGGACAGAGAGTGAGATCACGGGGAGGTTAAAGGGACAAGGAGTGAGATCACGGGGATGTTTAATGGACAGAGAGTGAGATCATGGGGAGGTTTAAGGGACAGAGAGTGAAATCACGGGAGGTTAAAGAGAGAGAGAGATCACGGGGAGGTTAAAGGGACAGAGAGTGAGGTCACGGGGAGCTTAAAGGGACAGAGAGTGAGATCACAAGGAGGTTAAAGGGACAGAGAGTGAGATAGCGGGCACGTTAAAGGGACAGAGAGTGAGATCATGGGGAGGTTAAAGGGGCAGAGAGTGATCACGAGAAGGTTAAGGGGACAGAGAATGAGATCACGGGGAGGTTAAAGGGACAGAGAGTGATATCATGGGGAGTTTAAATGTACAGAGAGTGATCACAGAGAGGTTAAACGGACAGAGAGTGAGATCATGGGGTGGTTAAAGGTAAAGACAGTGATCACTGCGAGGTTAAAGGGACAGAGAGTTAGATCACGGGGAGGTTAAAGGTAAAGATACTGATCACGGCGAGGTTAAAGGGACAGAGTGTGAGATCATGGGGAGTTTTTAGGGACTAAGAGTGAGATCATCGGGAGGTTAAAGGGACAGAGAGTGAGATCGCGGGGAGGTTAAAGGGACAGAGAGTGAGATATTGGGGAGGTTAATGGGACAGAGCGTGAGGTCACGCGGAGGTTAAAGGGACATAAAGTGAGACCACGGATAGGTTAAAGGGATAGAGAGTGAGATCATGGTGATGTTAGCGGGAACGAGAGTGAGATCACGGGGAATTTAAAGGGGTGGTGAGTGAGATGACGGGGAGGTTAAAGGGACAGAGAGTGAGATCACGGGGATGTTAAAGGGACAGAGAGTGAGATCAGGGGCGGTTGAAAGGGATGGAGAGTGAGATCGGGGGAGGTTAAAGGGACAGAGAGTGAGATCACGGGGAGGTAAAAGGGACAGAGAGTGAGATAATGGGGAGGTTAATGGGAAAGAGAGTGAGATCACGGGGAGGTTAAAGGGACAGAGAGTGAGATCACGGATAGGTTAAAGGGAGAGAGAATGAGATCACGGGGAGGGTTAAAGGACAGAGAGTGAGATCACGGGGAGGTTAAAGGGACAGAGAGTGAGATAATGGGGAGGTTAATTGGACAGAGCGTGAGGTCACGCGGAGGTTAAAGGGACAGAGAGTGAGACCACGGATAGGTTAAAGGGATAGAGAGTGAGATCAAGGTGATGTTACCGGGAATGAGAGTGAGATCACGGGGAGGTTAAAGGCGACAGAGAGTGAGATCACGGGGATGTTAAAGGGACAGAGAGAGAGAGATCACGGTGAGTTAAAAGGGACAGAGAGTGAGATCACGATGAGGTTAAAGGGACAGAGATTGAGATCACGGAGTGGCTAAAGGGACAGAGAGCGAATTCACGCGAATGTTAAAGGGACAGAGAATGAGATCACTTGGAGGTTAAAGGGACAGAGAGTGAGATCACGGGGAGCTTAAAGGGACAGAGTGTGTGCTCACTGGGTGGTTAAAGGGCAGAGAGTGAGATCACGGGGAGGTTAAAGGGACAGAGAGTGAGATCACTGGGAGGTTAAAGGGGCAGAGATTGAGATCACCGGGAGGTTAAAGGGACAGAGAGTGAGATCACGGGGAGTTTAAAGGGACAGAGAGTGAGATCACGGGTAGGTTAAAGTAACAGTGAATGAGATCATGGGGAGGTTAAAGTTATAGAGAGTGATCACGAGGATGTTAAAGGGGCAGAAAGTGAGATCACGAGGAGGTTAAAGGGACAGAGAGTGAGATCACGGGGTGGTTAAAGGGGCAGAGAGTGATCACGTGGAGGTTAAGGGGACAGAGAATGAGATCACGGGGAGGTTAAAGGGACAGAGAGTGAGATCACCGGGAGGTTAAAGGGGCAGAGAATGAGAACACTGGGAGGTAAAAGGGACAGAGAGTGAGATGACGGGGAGGTTAAAGGGACAGAGTGTGAGATCACTGGGAGTTTAAAGGGGTAGAGAATGATATCACGGGGAGGTTAAAGGGAGAGAGAGTGAGATCATGGGGAGGTTAATGGAACAAAGTGAGAAATGAAGGGTCGTTTAAAAGGACGGAGAGTGAGATCATGGGGATGTTAAAGGGACAGAGAGTGAGATCGCGGGGAGGTTAAAGGGACAGAGAGTGAGATAATGGGGAGGTTAATGGGACGGAGAGTGAGATCACGGGGAGGTTAAATGGACAGAGTGTGAGATCACTGGGAGTTTAAAGGGGTAGAGAATGATATCACGGGGAGGTTAAAGGGACAGAGAGTGAGATCACGAGAAGGTTAAAGGAACAGAGAGTGAGTTCACGGGGAGGTTAAAGGGACAGAGAGTGAGATCACGGGTAGTTTAAAGGGACAGAGAGCGAGCACAATGGGTGGTTAAAGGGACAGAGAGTGAGACCACGCGGTGGTTAAAGCGACAGTGATTGAGATCACGGGGATGTTAAAAGGAAAGAGAGTGAGATCACGGGGAGGTTATAAGGAACAGAGAGTGAGATCACGGGGAGGTTAAAGGGGCAGAGAGTGAGATCACGGGGAATTTAAAGGGACGGTGAGTGAGATGCCGGGGAGGTTAAAGGGACAGAGAGTGAGATCACGGGGATGTTAAAGGGACAGAGAGTGAGATCAGGGGCTGTTGAACGGGACGGAGAGTGATATCAGGGGAGATTAAAGAGACAGAGAGTGAGATTACGTGGAGGTTAAAAGGACAGAGAGACATCAAGCGGACGTTAAAGGGACAGAGAGTGAGATCACGGTGAGTTAAAAGGGACAGCGAGTGAGATCACGGGACAGAGAGCGAATTCACACGAATGTTAAAGGGACAGAGAGTGAGATCACGCGGATGTTAAAGGGACAGAGAGTGAGATCACGGGGAGCTTAAAGGGACAGAGTGTGTGCTCACTGGGTGGTTAACGGGCAGATAGTGAGATCACGGGGAGGTTAAAGGGACAGAGAGTGAGATCACTGGGAGGTTAAATGGACAAAGTGAGACATCACGGGGAGTTTAAAGGGACAGAGAGTGAGATCACGGGTAGGTTAAAGGTACAGAGAGTGAGATCACGAGGAGGTTAACGGGACAGAGAGTGAGATCACGGGAAGGTTAAAGGTACAGAGAGTGATCTCACGGGGAGGTTAAAGGGACAGAGCGTGAGATCACGGGGAGTTTAAAGGTACAGAGAGTGATCTCACGGGGAGGTTAAAGGGAGAGAGAGTCATATCACGGGGTGGTTGAAGGGACATAGAGTGAGATCACGGGGTCGTTAACGGGACAGAGAGCGAATTCACGCGAATGTTCAAGGGACAGAGAGTGAGATCACGCGGAGGTTAAAGGGACAGAGAGTGAGATCACGGGGAGCTTAAAGGGACAAAATGTGTGCTCACTGGGTGGTTAAAGGGCAGAGAGTGAGATCTGGGGAGTTTAAAGGGACAGAGAGTGAGATCACTGGTAGGTTAAAGTAACAGTGAATGAGATCATGGGGAGGTTAAAGGTATAGAGAGTGATCACGAGGACGTTAAAGGGGCAGAGAGTGAGATCACTGGGTGGTTAAAGGGGCAGAGATTGAGATCTGGGGAGGTTAAAGGGACAGAGAGTGAGATCACGGGGAGGTTCAATGGTCAAAGTGAGAGATCACGGGGAGTTTAATGGGACAGAGAGTGAGATCACTGGTAGGTTAAAGTAACAGTGAATGAGATCATGGGGAGGTTAAAGGTATAGAGAGTGATCACGAGGATGTTAAAGGGGCAGAGAGTGAGATGAACGGGGAGGTTAACAGGACAGAAAGTGAGATCACCGGGAGGTAAAAGGGACAGAGAGTGTGATCACGGGAAGGTTAAAGAGACAGAGAGCGAGACCACAGGGAGGTTAAAGGGACAGAGAGTCAGATCACGGGGAGGTTAAAGGGACAGAGAGTGAGATTACGGGGAGGTTAAGGGGACAGAGAGTGAGATCACGGAAGGGTTAAAGACACCGAGTGAGATCACGGAGAGTTTAAAGGGACAGAGAGTGTGCTCACTGGGTGGTTAAATGGACATAGAGTGAGATCACGGGAAGTTGAAAGGGACAGAGAGTGAGATCACGGGGAGGTTAATGGGACAAAGTGAGAAATGAAGGGTCGTTTAAAAGGACGGAGAGTGAGATCATGGGGATGTTAAAGGGACAGAGAGTGAGATCGCGGGGTGGTTAAAGGGACAGAGAGTGAGATAATGGGGAGGTTAATGGGACGGAGAGTGAGATCACGGAGAGGTTAAATGGACAGAGTGTGAGATCACTGGGAGTGTAAAGGGGTAGAGAATGATATCACGGGGAGGTTAAAGGGACAGAGAGTGAGATCACGGGAAGTTAATGGGACAGAGAGCGAGCACACTGGCTGGTTAAAGGGACAGAGAGTGAGACCAGAGAGTGAGGTTAAAGCGACAGGGATTGAGATCACGGGGATGTTAAAAGGAAAGAGAGTGAGATCATGGGGAGGTTATAAGGAACAGAGAGTGAGATCACGGGGAGGTTAAAGGGGCAGAGAGTGAGATCACGGGGAATTTAAAGGGACGGTGAGTGAGATGCCGGGGAGGTTAAAGGGACAGAGAGTGAGATCACGGGGATGTTAAAGGGACAGAGAGTGAGATCAGAGGCAGTTGAAAGGGACGGAGAGTGAGATCAGGGGAGGTTAAAGGGACAGATAGTGAGATTACGTGGAGGTTAAAAGGACAGAGAGACATCAAGCGGACGATAAAGGGACAGAGAGTGAGATCACGGGAAGTTGAAAGGGACAGAGAGTGAGTTCACGGGGAGGCTAAAGGGACAGAGAGTGAGATCACGGGAAGTTAAAAGGGACAGAGAGCGAGCTCACTGGGTGGTTAAAGGGACAGAGAGTGAGACCACGCGGTGGTTAAAGCGACAGGGATTGAGTTCACGGGGATGTTAAAAGGAAAGAGAGTGAGATAACGGGAGGTTAAAGAGAGAGATAGATCACGGGAATGTTAAAGGGACAGAGAGTGAGATCAGGGGAATTTAAAGGGACAGAGAGTGAGATCAGGGGCAGGAAAAAGGGACGGAGAGTGAGATCAGGGGGTGGTTAACGGGACAGAGAGTGAGATCACGGGGAGTTTAAAGGGACGGAGAGTGAGATCACGGGGAGGTTAAAGGAACAGAGAGTGAGATCACGGGGAGGCTAAAGGGACAGATAGTGAGATCACGGGAAGTTTAAAGGGGTAGAGAATGAGATCACGGGGAGGTTAAAGGGACAGAGAGTGAGATCAGGGTAGGTTAAAGGAACAGAGAGTGAGTTCACGGGGAGGCTAAAGGGACAGAGAGTGAGATCACGGGAAGTTTAAAGGGGCAGAGAGCGAGCTCACTGGGTGGTTAAAGGGACAGAGAGTGAGACCACGCGGTGGTTAAAGCGACAGGGATTGAGATTACGGGGATGTTAAAAGGAAAGAGACTGAGATCACGGGGAGGTTATAAGGAACAGAGAGTGAGATCACGGGGAGGTTAAAGTGGCAGGGAGTGAGATCACGGGGAATTTAAAGGGACAGAGAGTGAGATCACGGGGATGTTAAAGGGACAGAGAGTGAGATCAGGGGCAGTTGAAAGGGACGGAGAGTGAGATCACGGGGAGGTTAAAGGGACAGAGAGTGAGATAATGGGGAGGTTAATGGGAAAGAGAGTGAGATCACGGGGAGGTTTAAAGGACAGAGAGACATCAAGTGGACGTTAAAGGGACAGAGAGTGAGATCACGGGAAGTTGAAAGGGACAGAGAGTGAGATCACGGGGAGGTTAAAAGGACAGAGAGACATCA
The DNA here is from genome assembly GCF_964194155.1 of Cetorhinus maximus. Classification (NCBI taxonomy): domain Eukaryota; kingdom Metazoa; phylum Chordata; class Chondrichthyes; order Lamniformes; family Cetorhinidae; genus Cetorhinus; species Cetorhinus maximus. The sequence goes on from NW_027596788.1 coordinate 19,190, forward strand.
AGTGGACGTTAAAGGGACAGAGAGTGAGATCACGGGAAGTTGAAAGGGACAGAGAGTGAGATCACGGGGAGGTTAAAAGGACAGAGAGACATCAAGTGGACTTTAAAGGGACAGAGAGTGAGATCACGGAGAGGCAAAAGGGACAGAGAGCGAATTCATGCGAATGTTAAAGGGACAGAGAGTGAGATCACAGGGAGCTTAAAGGGACAGAGTGTGTGCTCACTGGGTGGTTAAAGGGCAGAGAGTGAGATCACGGGGAGGTGAAAGGGACAGAGAGTGAGATCACTGGGAGGTTAAAGGGGCAGAGATTGAGATCACGGGTAGGTTTAAGTAACAGTGAATGAGATCATGGGGAGGTTAAAGGTATAGAGAGTGATCACGAGGAGGTTGAAGGGGCAGAGAGTGAGATCTCGGGGAGGTTAACGGGACAGAGGGTGAGATCACCGGGAGGTTAAAGGGACAGAGCGTGTGATCATGGGAAGATTAAAGAGACAGAGAGCGAGACCACAGGGAGGTTAAAGGGACAGAGAGTAAGATCACGGGTAGGTTAACGGTACAGATAGTGAGATCACGGGGAGGTTAAAGGGACAGAGAGTGAGATTACGGGGAGGTTAAAGGGACAGAGAATGAGATCATGGAAGGTTTAAAGACACAGAGTGAGATCACGGGGAGGTTAAAGGGACAGAGAGTGATATCACGGGGAGGTTAAAGGGAGAGAGAGTAAGATCACGGGTAGGTTAACGGTACAGATAGTGAGATCACGGGGAGGTTAAAGGGACAGAGAGTGATATCACGGGGAGGTTAAAGGGAGAGAGAGTCATATCTCGAGGAGGTTGAAGGGACAGAGAGTGAGATCACGGGGAGGTTAAAGGGACAGGGAGTGTAATCATGGCGAGATTAAAGGGACAGAGAGTCAGATCATGGGGATGTTAAAGGGACTGAGAGTGAGATGACGGGGAGGGTAACGGGACAGAGAGTGAGATCACGCAGAGGTTAAAGGGACTGAGAGTGAGATCACGGGGAGGTTAAAGGGACAGAGAGTGAGATCACGGCGAAGTTAAATGACAAGAGAGTGAGATCTCGGGGAGGTTAAAGGGACAGAGAGTAAGATCACGGGGAGGTTAATGGGACAGAGAGTGACATCACGGGGAGGTTAAAGGGACAGAGAGTGAGATCACGGGGTCGTTAAAGGGACAGAGAGTGAGATCACGGGGAGGTTAAAGGAACAGAGAGATGGATCAATTGTAGTTTAAAGGGGTAGAGAATGAGATCACGGGGAGTTTAAAGGGACAGAGAGTGAGATCACGGGGAGGTTAAAGGGACAAGTAGTGAGATCATTGAGAGGTTTAAGGGACAGCGAGTGAGATCACGGGAGGTTAACTTGAGAGAGAGATCACGGAGAGGTTAATGGGGCAGAGATTGAGATCACGGGGAGGTTAAAGGGACAGAGAGTGAGATCACGGGGAGGTTAAAGAGAAAGAGAGTGAGATCACAGGGAGGTTAAAGGGACAGAGAGTGAGATAATGGGGAGGATAATTAGACAGAGAGTGAGATCACGGGGAGGATAAAAGGACTGAGAATGAACACGAGGAGGATAAAGGGATAGAGAATGAGATCACGGGGAGGTAAAATGGACAGAGAGTGATTACGAGGAGGTTAAAGGGTCAGAGAGTGAAATCACGGGGAGGTTAACGGGACAGAGAGTGAGATCACGCGGAGGTTAAAGGGACACTGAGTGAGATCACGGGTAATTTAAAGGGACGGTGAAGGAGATGACGGGGAGGTTAAAGGGACAGAGAGTGAGATCACAGGGATGTTAAAGGGACAGAGAGTGAGATCAGGGGCAGTTGAAAGGGACGGAGAGTGAGATCACGGGGAGGTTAATGGGAAAGAGAGTGAGATCACGGGGAGGTTAAATGGACAGAGAGACATCAAGTGGACATTAAAGGGACAGAGAGTGAGATCACGGGGAGGTTAAAGGGAGAGAGAGTGAGGTCACGGAGAGTTTAAAGGGACAGAGAGTGTGCTCACTGGGTGGTTAAAGGGACAGAGATTGAGATCACGGGAATTTGAAAGGGACAGAGAGTGAGATCACGGGGAGGTTAATGGGACAGAGAGAGAGATCACGGGGAGTTAAAAGGGACAGAGAGTGAGATCACGATGAGGTTAAAGGGACAGAGAGTGAGATCACCTGGTCGTTAAAGGGGCAGAGAGTGAGATCAAGGGGAGGTTAAAGGGACAGAGAGTGAGATCACGGGGAGGTTAAATGGTCAAAGTGAGGGATCACGGGGAGTTTAAAGGGACAGAGAGTGAGATCACGGGTAGGTTAACGTAACAGTGAATGAGATCATGGGGAGGTTAAAGGTATAGAGAGTGATCACGAGGAGGTTAAAGGGGCAGAGACTGAGATCACGGGGAGGTTAACGGGACAGAGAGTGAGATCACCGGGAGGTTAAAGGGACAGAGAGTGTGATCACGGGAAGGTTAAAGAGACAGAGAGCGAGACCGCAGGGAGGTTAAAGGGACAGACAGTGAGATCACGGAAGAGTTAAAGACACAGAGTGAGTTCACGGGGAGGTTAAAGTGAGATAGAGTGAGATCACGGAGAGTTTAAAGGACAGAGAATGTGCTCACTGTGTGGTTAATGGGATAGAGAGTGAAATCACGGGAAGTTGAAAGGGACAGAGAGTGAGATCTCGGGGAGGTTAATGGGAAAGAGAGTGAGATAACGGGGAGTTTAAAGGTACAGGGAGTGATATCACGGGGAGGTTAACGGGAGAGAGAGTCATAACACGTGGAGGTTGAACGGACAGAGAGTGAGATCACGGGGAGGTTAAAGGGAAAGAGAGTCAGATCACGGGGATGTTAAAGGGACAGAGAGTGAGATCACGGGGAGGTTAAAAGGACATAGAGTGAGATCACGGGAACGATAAAGGTTCAGAGAGTGAGATCACGGGGAGGTTAAAGGGAAAGAAAGTGAAATCACGGGGAGGTTAAAGAGACAGAGAGTGAGATCACGGGGAGGTTAAAGGGACACTGAGTGAGATGACAGGGAGGGTAACGGGACAGAGAGTGAGATCACGCGGAGGTTAAAGGGACAGAGAGTGAGATCACGGGGATGTTAAAGGGACAGAGAGTGAGATCAGGGGCAGTTGAAAGGGACGGAGAGTGAGATCAGGGGGAGGTTAAAGGGGCAGAGAGTGAGGTCACGGGGAGGTTAACGGACAGAGAGTGAGATCACCGGGAGGTTAAAGGGACAGAGAGTAAGATCACGGGGAGGTTAAAGGTACAGATAGTGAGATGACGGGGAGGGTAAAGGGACAGAGAGTGAGATTACGGGGAGGTTAAAGGGACAGAGAGTGAGATCACGGGTTCGTTAAAGGGACAGAGAGTGAGATCATGGGGAGGTTAATGGGAAAGAGAGTGAGATCACGGGGAGGTTAAAAGGACAGTGAGACATCAAGCGGACGTTAAAGGGACAGAGTGTGAGATCACGGGGAGGTAAAAGGGACAGAGAGTGAGATCACGGGGATTTTAAAGAGACAGAGAGTGTGATCACGGGGAGGTTAAAGGGAGAGAGAGTGAGATCACGGGATGTTGAAAGGGACAGAGAGTGAGTTCACGGGGAGATTAATGGGACAGACAGAGAGATCACGGGGAGTTAATAGGGACAGAGATTGAGATCACGATGAGGCTAAAGGGACAGAGAGTGAGAACACGGGGTCGTTAAAGGGACAGAGAGTGAGATCACGGGGAGTTAATAGGGGCAGAGATTGAGATCACGATGAGGCTAAAGGGACAGAGAGTGAGAACACGGGGTCGTTAAAGGGACAGAGAGTGAGATCACGGGGAGTTAATAGGGGCAGAGATTGAGATCACGGAGAGGCTAAAGGGACAGAGAGCGAATTCACGTGAATGTTATAGGGACAGAGAGTGAGATAACGCGGAGGTTAAAGGGGCAGAGAGTGAGATCACGGGGAGCTTAAAGGGACAGAGTGTGTGCGCACTTGGTGGTTAAAGGGCAGAGAGTGAGATCACTGGGAGGTTAAAGGGGCAGAGATTGAGATCACGGGGAGTTTAAAGGGACAGAGAGTGAGATCACGGGTGGGTTAAAGTAACAGTGAATGAGATCATGGGGAAGTTAAAGGTATAGAGAGTGATCACGAGGAGGTTAAAGGGGCAGAGAGTGAGGTCACGGGGGGGTTAACGGACAGAGAGTGAGATCACCTGGAGGTTAAAGGGACAGAGAGTGAGATCACGGGGAGGTTAAAGGGACAGAGAGTGAGATAATGGGGAGGCAAAAGGGACAGAGAATGAGATCACGCGAATGTTAAAGGGACAGAGACTGAGATCACGCGAATGTTAAAGGGTCAGAGAGTGAGATCACGCTGAGGTTAAAGGGATAGAGAGTGAGATCACAGGGAGGTTAAAGGGACAGAGAGATAGATAATGGGGAGGTTAAAGGGACAGAGAGTGAGATAATGGGGAAGTTAAAGGGACAGAGAGTGAGATCACGGGAAGGTTAAAGGGACAGAGAGTGAGGTCACGCGAATGTTAAAGGGACAGAGAGTGAGATCACGCTGAGGTTAAAGGGACAGAGAATGTGAATACGGGGAGGTTACAGGGACATAAAGTGAGATCACGGATAGGTTAAAGGGATAGAGAGTGAGATCACAGGGAGGTTAAAGGGACAGAGAGTTAGATGACGGGGAGGTTAAAGGGACAGAGAGTGAGATCACGGGGAGTTTAATGGGAAAGAGAGAGAGATCACGGGGAGTTTAATGGGGCAGAGAGATAGATCACGGGAAGTTTAATGCGGCAGAGAGTGAGATCACGGGGAGGTTAATGGGACAGAGAGACAGATCAAGGGGAGTTTAAAGGGGCAGAGAGTGAGAATACTGGGTGGTTAAAGGACAGAGTGAGATCGCGGAGAGGTTAAAGGAACAGAGAGTGAGATCACGGGGAGGCTAAAGGGACAGAGAGTGAGATCACGAGAAGTTTAAAGTGACAGAGAGTGAAATCACTCGGTGGTTAAAGCGACAGGGAGTGAGATCACGTGGATGGTAAATGGAAAGAGAGTGAGATCACGGTAGGTTAAAGGGACAGAGAGTGAGATCACGGGGAATTTAAAGGGACAGAGAGTGAGATGACGGTGAGGTTAAAGGGACAGAGAGTGTGATCACAGGGATGTTAAAGCGACAGAGAGTGAGATCAGGGGCAGTTTAAAACGACGGAGTGTGAGATCGGGCGAGGTTAAAGGGACAGATTGTGAGATCACGGGGAGGTTATAAAGACAGTGACTGAGATCATGGGGAGGATAAAGGGACATTGAGTGATCACGAGGAGGTTAAAGGGACAGAGAGTGAGATCCCGGGGAGTTAAAATGAGCAGAGAGTGAGAATAAGGGGAGTTTAAAGGAACAGAGGGTGAGATCACGGGCAGGTTAAAGGGACAGAGAGTGAGATAATGGGGAGGTTAATGGGACAGAGAGTGAGATCACGGGGAGGCAAAAGAGATAGAGAATGAGATCATGGAGAGGCTAAAGGGACAGAGAGTGAGATCACGGGGAGGTGAAAGGGACATTGAGTGTGAACACAGGGAGGTGAAAGGGACAGAGAACTATATCAGGGAGGTTATAGGGACAGAGAGTGAGATCACGGGAAAGTTAAATTGACAGAGATTTAGATCACGGGGAGGTTACCGGGACAGAGAGTGAGATCACGGGGAGGTTAAAGGGACAGAGAATGAGATCACGTGGAGGTTAATGTGACAGAGAGTCAAATCACGGGGAGCTGAAAGAGACAGAGATTGAGATCACGGGAAGATTAAAGGGACAGAGTGAGATCACTGGGACGTTAAAGGGATAGAGAGTGATATCATGGGGAGGTTAAAGGGACAGTGAGTGAGATGACTGGGACGTTTAAGGGACAGAGATTAAGTTCACGGGGAGGTAAAAGGGACAGAGGGTGAGATCACGGGGAGGTTAAAGGGACAGAGAGTGAGATCACGGGATGGTTAAAGGCACAGAGATTGAGTTCACGGGGAGGTTAAAGCCACAGAGATTGAGTTCACGGGGAGGTAAAAGGGACAGAGGGTGAGATCATGGGGAGATTAAAGGGACAGAGATGGAGATCACGGGGAGGTTAAGGGGACAGAGAGTGAGATCACGGGGAGGTTAATGGAACAGAGAGTGAGATAACGGGGAGGTTACAGTGACAGATAGTGATATCACGGGCATGCTTAATGCATGGAGAGTGAGATCACGAGAAGGATAAAGTGACAGAGAGTGAGATGACGCGGAGGCTAAAAGGACAGAGAGTAAGGTCACGGGGTGATGAAAGGGACAGAGAGTGAGATCACGGGGAGGTTAAAGGGACAGAGAGCAAGATCAGGGAGGTTAATGGGACAGAGAATGAGCTCACGGGAAGGTTAATGGACAGAGACTGAGATCACGGGGAGGATAAAGGGACAGAGAGTGAGATCACGGGGAGGTTAAAGGGACAGAGAGTGAGATCACGGGGAGTTTAAAGGGACAGAGAGTGAGATCACGGGGAGGTTAAAGGGACAGAGAGTAAGATCACGGGCAGGTGAAAGGGACAGAGAGTGAGATCACGGGGAAGTGACAGGGCAGAGAACTAGATCTGGGAGGTTAAAGGGACAGAGTGTGAGATCACGGGGAGGTTAAAGGGACAGAGACTGAGATCACGGGGAGGTAAAAGGAACAGAGAGTGAGATCACGGGAAAGTTAAACGGACAGAGATTTACATCGCGGGGAGGTTACCGGGACAGAGAGTGAGATCACGGGGAGGTTAAAGGGACAGAGAATGTGAATACGGGCAGGTAAAAGGGACAGAGATTGAGATCACGGGAAGATTAAAGGGAAAGGGTGAGATCACGCGGATGTTAAAGGAACAGAGTGCGAGATCATGGGGATGTTAAAGGGACAGTTTGTAAGATCACGGGGAGGTTAAAGGGACAGAGAGTGAGATCTCGGGGAGGTTAAAGGGACAGAGAGTGAGATCACGGGGAGGATAAAGGGACAGAGAGAGAGATCACGGTAAGGATAAAGGGACAGAGAGTGAGATGACTGGGAGTTTAAAGGGACAGAGAGTGAGATCACGGGGAGGTTAAAGGGACAGAGAGTGAGATCACGAGGAGGTTAAAGGGGCAGAAAGTGAGATCACGGTGAGAATAAAGGGACAGACAGTGAGATGACGGGGAGGTTAAAGGGACAGAGAGTGAGATCACGGGGAGGTTAAAAGGACAGAGATTGAGATCACGGGAAGATTAAAGGGACAGATTGAGATCACTGGGACGTTAAAGGGATAGAGAGTGAGATCACGGGGAGCTTAAAGGGACAGACAATGAGATCACGGGAAGGTTATATGGACAGAGATTGAGTTCACGGGGAGGTAAATGGGACAGAGAGTAAGATGACGGGGAGTTTAAATGGACAGAGAGTGAGAATACGGGGAGATTAAAGAGACAGAGAGTGAGATCACGGTGAGGTTAATGGGACAGAGAATGAGATCACGGAGAGTTGAAATGGACAGGGAGTGATATCACGGGGAGGTTTAAGGGATGGAGAGTGAGATGACGGGGAGGATAAAGGGACAGACAGTGAGATCACGGGGAGGTTAAAGGGACAGAGAGCAAGATCAGGGAGGTTAATGGGACAGAGAATGAGCTCACGGGAAGGTTAATGGACAGAGACTGAGATCACGGGGAGGATAAAGGGACAGAGAGTGAGATCACGGGGAGGTTAAAGGGACAGAGAGTGAGATCACGGGGAGGTTAAAGGGACAGACAGTGAGATCACGGTTAGGTTAAAGGGACAGAGAGTAAGATCACGGGCAGGTGAAAGGGACAGAGAATGAGATCACGGGGAAGTGACAGGGACAGAGAACTAGATCTGGGAGGTTAAAGGGACAGAGTGTGAGATCACGGGGAGGTTAAAGGTACAGAGACTGAGATCACGGGGAGGTAAAAGGAACAGAGAGTGAGATCACGGGAAAGTTAAACGGACAGAGATTTACATCGCGGGGAGGTTACCGGGACAGAGAGAGAGATCACGGGAAGATTAAAGGGAAAGGGTGAGATCACGCGGATGTTACAGGAACAGAGTGTGAGATCATGGGGATGTTAAAGGGACAGAGAGTGAGATCTCGGGGAGGTTAAAGGGACAGAGAGAGAGATCACGGTTAGGATAAAGGGACAGAGAGTGAGATGACTGGGAGTTTAAAGGGACAGAGAGTGAGATCACGGGGAGGTTAAAGGGACAGAGAGTGAGATCACGAGGAGGTTAAAGGGGCAGAGAGTGAGATCACGGTAAGAATAAAGGGACAGACAGTTAGATGACGGGGATGTTAAAGGGACAGAGAGTGAGATCACGGGGAGGTTAAAAGGACAGAGATTGAGATCACGGGAAGATTAAAGGGACAGATTGAGATCACTGGGACGTTAAAGGGATAGAGAGTGAGATCACGGGGAGCTTAAAGGGACAGACAATGAGATCACGGGAAGGTTATATGGACAGAGATTGAGTTCACGGGGAGGTAAATGGGACAGAGAGTAAGATGACGGGGAGTTTAAATGGACAGAGAGTGAGAATACGGGGAGATTAAAGAGACAGAGAGTGAGATCACGGTGAGGTTAATGGGACAGAGAATGAGATCACGGAGAGTTGAAATGGGCAGGGAGTGATATCACGGGGAGGTTTAAGGGATGGAGAGTGAGATCACGGGGATGTTAAAGGGACAGAGAGTGAGATGACGGGGAGGATAAAGGGACAGAGAGTGAGATCACGGGAGGTTAAAGTGACAGTGAATGAGATCACGGGGAGGTTAAAGGGACAGAGTGTGAGATCACCGGGAGGTTAACGGGACAGAGAGTGAGATCACGGGGAGTTTAAAGGGACAGAGAGTAAGATCACGGGGAGGTGAAAGGGACAGAGAGTGAGATCACGGGAAATTTAAAGGGACAGAGAGTTAGATCACGGCGAGGTTAATATGGACAGTGAGAGATCACGGGAAGATTAAAGGGACAGAGTGAGATCACTGGGACGTTGAAAGGATAGAGAGTGATATCAAGGGAGGTATAAGGCACAGAGATGGAGATCACAGGGAGATTAAAGGGACAGAGAGTGAGATCACGGGGAGGTTAAAGGGACAGAGAGTGAGATCACGGGGAGGTTAAAGGGACAGAGATCTAGATCAGGGAGGTTAAAGGGACAGAGAGTTAGACCACGGGAAGGTTAATGGGACAGAGAGTGAGATCACGGGGAGGTTAAAGGGACAGAGATTGAGATCACGGTAAAATTAAAGGGACAGGGTGAGATCATGGGGATGTTAAAGGGAAAGAGAGTGAGATCACGGGGAGGTTAAAGGGACAGTGAGTGAGATCACGCGGAGGTTAAAGGGAAAGAAAGTGAGATCAAGGGTAGTTTAAAGTGACTGAGAGTGAGATCACGGGGAGGTAAAATGGACAGTGAGTGAGATCAGGGGAAGTTTAAAGGGACAGAAAGTGAGATCACGGGGAGGTTAAAGGGACAGAGATTGAGATCACGGGTGGTTCAAGGGTCAGAGAGTGAGATCACGGGGAGGTTACAGGGACAGAGAGTGATATCACGGGGAAGTTTAAGGGATAGGGAGTGAGATCACTGGAAAGTTAAAGGGACAGAGGGAGAGATCAGGGTGCGGTTAAATAAACAGAGAATGAAATCACGGGGTGGTGAAAGTGACACAGAGTGAGATCACGGGGAGTTTAAAGGGACAGAGAGTTAGATCATGGGGAGTTTACTGGGACAGAGAGTGAGATCACGGGAACGTTAATGGGACAGAGAGTGAGATCACGGGGAGGTTAAAGGGACAGAGATTGATATCACGGTAAAATTAGCGCTGTGGGAGTGGTGTGTGTTGTGGTGTAGCTCTGTGGGAGTGGTGTGTGCAGTGGTGTAGTGCTGTGGGAGTGTTGTGGGCAGTGGTATAATGAAATAAGGTCAGTTTTGCAATCTACTCGATCGTCATTTCTTGTTATCTTTGCTTGTGCCCTGCATCTCCTGCAGTTTGATCCCAGGCCTCTATTTGACAGCCCGACAATCTCGCAGTTGGTGTCACTATTCTGACTTTTTTCCATCTTCTTTGGTGGGCAGAGGTTATTGTTGAATTTGTTGGTGATATTCAGTGTTCAGGTTGTTGAATTTGTTGGTGATTTTCAATATTGCGGTTGTTGATGAATTTGTTTGTGTTGTCAATGTTTATTTTGTTGAACTTGTTTGCATTTTTAAAGGTGGAGGTTGTTGCTGAATTTTTTATTGTTTTTCAATGTTGATGTTGTTGTTGAATTTATTGGTGATTTTCAGTGTTGAGGTTGCTGAATTTGCTGGTGATTTTAAATGTTCAGCTTGCTTTTGAATTGGATAGTGTCATCAATGTTTATTTTGTTGAACTTGTTTGTATTTTTAAAAGTTGAGGTTGTTGTTGAATTTGTTGGTGTTTTTCAATGTTGAGGTTGTTGTTGAATTTGTTGGTGTTTTTTAATTTTGAGTTTGTTGATGAATTTGTTGGTGTTATCAAAGTTTTTTTTGAACTTCTTTGTGTTTTTCAAAGTTGAGGTTTTTTCTGAATTTCTTCGTGATATTCATTGTTGATGTTCTTGAATTTGTTTGTGATTTTCAATATTGATTCTGTTGTTGAATTTGTTGGGATTTTCAATGTTGAGGTTGTTGTTGAATTTGTTGGTGTTATCAATGTTATTTTTTGAACTTTTTTGTATTTTTCAAAGTTGAAGTCGTTGTTTAATTTGTTGGTGTTTTTCAATGTGGATGTTGTGGTTGATTTTGTTGGTGTTATCAATGTTATTTTTTGAACTTTTTTGTATTTTTAAAGTTGAGGTTGTAGTTGAATTTGTTGGTGTTGTCAATGGTTATATTATTGAACTTTTTTGTTCTATAAAAGTTGAGGTTGTTGTTGAAACTGTTGATGTTTTTCAATGTTGTGGTTGTTGTTGAATTTGTTGGTGTTTTTCATTGGTGAGATTTTTGTTGAAATTTTTGGTCTTTTCATTGTTGAGGTTGTTGTTAAATTTCTTGGTGTTTTTCAATGTTGGGGTTGTTGTTGAATTGGATATTGTCATCAATGTTCATTTTGTTGAACTTGTTTGTATTTTTAAAAGTTGAGGTTGTTGTTGAATTTATTTGTGTTATCAATGTTTATTTTATTGAACTTTTTTGTAGATTTAAAAGTTGAGGTTCTTGCTGAATTTTTATTGATTTGCAATTTTGATGTTGTTGTTGAATTTGTTTGTGATTTTCAGTGTTGAGGTTGCTGAATTTGTTGGTGTTTTTCAAAGTTGAGGTTGTTGTTGAATTTGTTGGTGTTATCAATGTTATTTGTTGAACTTTTTTGTGTTTTTCAAAGTTGAGGTTGTTGTTGAATTTGTTGGTGATTTTCAATATTGGGGTTGTTGTTGAATTTGTTGGTGTTGTCAATGTTTATTTTGTTGAACTTGTTTGTATTTTTGAAGGTGGAGGTTGTTGCTGAATTTTTTATTGTTTTTCAATGTTGATGTTGTTGTTGAATTTAATGGTGATTTTCAGTGTTAAGGTAGCTGAATTTGCTGGAGATTTTAAATGTTGAACATGCTTTTGAATTGGATAGTGTCATCAATGTTTATTTTGATGAACTTGTTTGTATTTTTAAAAGTTGACGTTGTTGTTGAATTTGTTTGTGTTTTTCAATGTGGAGGTTGTTGTTGATTTTGTTACTGTTTTTCAATTTTGATGTTGTTGTTGAATTTGTTGGTGATTTTGAGAGTTGAGGTTGCTGAATTTGTTGATGATTTTAAATGTTGAGGTTCTGGTTGAATTGGATAGTGTCATCAATGTTTATTTTGCTGAACTTGTTTGTTTGTGTTTTTAAAAATTGTGGATGTTGTTGAATTTCTTGGTGTTATCAATGTTTATTTTGTTGAACTTTTTTGTACTTTTAAAAGTTGAGGTTGATTTTGAATTTGTTGGTGTTTTTCAATGTTGATGTTGTTGAAATTGTTGGTGATTTTTAATTTTGAGTTTGTTGTTGTATTTGTTGGCGTTTTTCAATGTTGAGGTTGTTGATGAATTTGTTGGTGTTATCAAAGTTTTTTTTGAACTTTTTTGTGTTTTTCAAAGTTGAGGTTTTTTCTGAATTTCTTCGTGATATTCATTGTTGATGTTCTTGAATTTGTTGGGATTTTCAAAGTTGAGGTTGTTGTTGAATTTGTTGGTGTTTTTCAATGTTGAGGTTGTTGTTGAAATTGTTGGTGTTATCAATGTTATTTTTTGAACTTTTTTGTATTTTTCAAAGTTGAAGTCGTTGTTTAATTTGTTGGTGTTTTTCAATGTGGATGTTGTGGTTGATTTTGTTGGTGTTATCAATGTTATTTTATGAACTTTTTTGTATTTTTAAAGTTGAGGTTGTAGTTGAATTTGTTGGTGTTGTCAATGGTTATATTTTTGAACTTTTTTGTCATATAAAAGTTGAGGTTGTTGTTGAAACTGTTGATGTTTTTCAATGTTGTGATTGTTGTTGAATTTGTTGGTGTTTTTCATTGGTGAGAAATTTGTTGAATTTTATGGTCTTTTCATTTTTGAGGTTGTTGTTAAATTTCTTGGTGTTTTTCAATGTTGAGGTTGTTGTTGAATTGGATAGTGTCATCAATGTTCATTTTGTTGAACTTGTTTGTATTTTTAAAAGTTGAGGTTGTTGTTGAATTTATTGGTGTTATCAATGTTTATTTTGTTGAACTTTTTTGTAGATTTAAAAGTTGAGGTTCTTGCTGAATTTTTGATTGTTTTTGCAATTTTGATGTTGTTGTTGAATTTGTTTGTGATTTTCAGTTTTGAGGTTGCTGAATTTGTTGGTGTTTTTCAAAGTTGAGGTTGTTGCTGAATTTGTTGGTGATATTCAGTGTTCAGGTTGTTGAATTTGTTGGTGATTTTCAATATTGGGGTTGTTAAATTTGTTGGTTTTGTCAATGTTTATTTTGTTGAACTTGTTTGTATTTTTGAAGGTGGAGGTTGTTGCTGAATTTTTTATTGTTTTTCAATGTTGATGTTGTTGTTGAATTTATTGGTGATTTTCAGTGTTGAGGTAGCTGAATTTGCTGGAGATTTTAAATGTTGAACATGCTTTTGAATTGGATAGTGTCATCAATATATATTTTGTTGAACTTGTTTGTATTTTTAAAAATTGAGGTTGTTGATGAATTTGTTGGTGTTTTTCAATGTTGAGGTTGTTGTTGAATTTGTTGGTGTTTTTCAATGTTGAGGTTGTTGTTGAATTTGTTGGTGATTTTCATTGTTGTGGTTGCTGAATTTGTTTGTGATTTTAAATGTTAAGGTTGTTGTTGAATTGGATAGTGTCATCAATGTTTATTTTGCTGATTGTGATTTTAAAAATTGTGTTTGTGGTTGAATTTCTTGGTGTTATCAATGTTTATTTTGTTGAACTTTTTTGTATTTTCAAAATTTGAGGTTGTTGTTTAATTTGTTGGTGTTTTTCAAAGTTGAGGTCGTTGAATTTGTTGGTGATTTTCAATATTGAGATTGTTGATGAAAGTGTTGGTGTTATGAATGTTTTTTTTGAACTTATTTGTGTTTTTCAAAGTTGAGGCTGTTGCTGAATTTGCAGGTGATTTTCAGTGTTGATCTTGTGGAATTTGTTGATGATTTTCCGTGTGGAGGTTGTTCAATTTGTTGGTTATTTTCAATATTGAGGTTGTTGTTGAATATGTTGACGTTTATCAATGTTGAAGTTGTTGTTGAATTTGTTAGTGATTTTCAATATTGAGATTGTTGTTGAATTTGTTGTCGTTATCAATGTTATTTTTTGAACATTTTTGTATTTTTCAATGTTGAGGTTGTTGTTGAATTTATTGGTATTTTTCTATCTGGCGGTTGTTGATGAAATCGTTGGTGTATTTCAATGTTGAGGCTGTTGTTGAATTTGTTGGTGTTTTTCATTCTTGAGGTTGTTGTTGAATTTGTTGGTGTTATCAATGTTTTTTGTTGAACTTGTTTGTATTTTTAAAAGTTAAGGTTGTTGTAGAATTTGATGGTGTATTTCAATGTTGAGGGTGTTGAATTTGTTGGTGATATTCAATATTGAGATTGTTGTTCAATTTGTTGGCGTTTTTCAATGTTGAGGTTGTTGTTGAATTTGTTGGCGTTTTTCAATGTTAAGGTTGTTGTTGAATTTGTTGTTGACTTTCAATATTGAGGTTGTTCTTGAATTTGTTGGCGTTTTTCAATGTTGAGGCTGTTGTGAATTTGTTGGTGTTATCAATGTTTTTTTTAAACTTTTTTGTACTTTTAAAAGTTGAGGTTGTTGTTGAATTTGTTGGTGTTTTTCAATGTTCAACTTGTTGTTGAATTTGTTGGTTCATTTCAATGTTAAGTTTATTGTTGAATTTGTTGGTGTTATCAATGTTTTTTTTGAACTTTTTGTCTTCTTTTAAAAGTTGAGGTTGTTGTTGAATTTGTTGGTATTTTTCAATGTTGAGGTTATTGTTGAATTTGTTGGTGTTTTTCAATGTTGAGGTTTTTGTTGAATTTGTTGCTGTTAGCAATGTTTTTTTTGAACTTTTTCTCTTCTTTTAAAAGTTGAGGTTGTTGTTGAATTTGTTGGTATTTTTCAATGTTGCAGTTGTTGAATTTTTTGGTGTTTTTCATTGTTGAGGTTGTTGTTGAATTTGTTGGAGATTTTCAATATTGTGGTTCATGTTGAATTTTTGCTGTTTTTCAATGTTGAGGTTGTTGTTGAATTTGTTGTTGATTTTCAATATTGAGTTTGTTGTTTAATTTGTTGGTGTTATCAATGTTTTTTAAAAACTTTTTTGTGTTTTATAATGTTGAGTTTGTTGTTGAATTTGTTGGTTTCTTTCAATGTTGAGGTTGTTATTGAATTTGTTGGTGTTATCAATGTTATTTTTTGAACTTTTTTGTATTATTCAATGTTGAGGTTGTTGTTGAATTTGTTGGTGGCTTTCAATATTGAGGTTGTTGTTGAATTTATTGGTGATTTTCAATGTTGAGGTTGTTGTTGAATTTGTTGTTGATTTTCAATTAGAGATTGTTGATTAATTTGTTGATGTTATCAATTATATTTTTTGAACTTTTTTGTAGTTTTCAATGTTGATGTTGTTGTTGAATTTGTTGGTGTTATCATTGTTATTTTTTGAACTTTTTTGTATTTTTCAATGTTGAGGTTGTTGTTGAATTTGTAGGTGACTTTCAATATTGATTTTTTTGTTGTTTTTAATTGTTGAGGTTATTGATAAATTTGTTGGTGTTTTTCAATGTTGAGGTTGTTTTTCAATTTGTTGGTGTTACCCATGTTATTTTTTGAACTTTTTTGTATTTTTGATAATTGAGCTTGTTGTTGAATTTGTTGCTGTTTTTCAATGTTGAGGTTGTTGTTGAATTTGTTGGTGTTTTTCAATGTTGAGGTTGTTGTTGAATTTGTTGGTGTTTTTCAATGTTGATGTTGAATTTGTTGCTGATTTTCAATATTGAGTTTGATGTTGAATTTATTGGTGTTATCAACGTTATTTTTTGAACTTTTTTGTATTTTTCAATGTTGAGGTTGCTGTTGAATTTCTTTATATTTTTGAATGTTGTGGTTGTTGTTGAATTTTTTGGTGTTTTTCATTGTTGAGGGTGCTGAAGTTGTTGGTGTTTTTCAATGTTGATTTACTTGTTGAATTTGTTGGTGTCTTTCAATATTGAGGTTGTTGTTAAATTTGTTGGTGTTATTCATTGTTGACGTTGTTGTTGAGTTTGTTGGTGTTATCAATGTCTTTTGTTAAACTTTTTTGTATTTTTAAAAGTTAAGGTTGTTCTTGAACTTGTTGGTGTTTTTCAAAGTTGAAGTGGTGGAATTTGTTGGTGATTTTCAATATTGAGGTTGTTGTTGAATTTGTTGGTGTCTTTCAATATTAAGGTTGTTGAAGATGTTGGTGTTTTTTTTAATGTTGAGATTGTTGTTTAACTTGTTGGCATTTTTCAATATTGAGGTTGTCGAATTTGTTGGTGTCTTTCAATATTCAGGTTGTTGTTGAATTTGTTGTTGGCTTTCAATATTGAGTTTGTTGTTAAATTTGTTCCTGTCTTTCAATATTGAGGATATTGTTGAATTTGTTGGTGTTATCAATGTTATTTTTTGAACTTTTTCTCTTCTTTTATAAGTACAGCTTGTTGATGAATATTTTGGTCTTTTTCAATGTTGAGTTTGATGTTGAATGTGTTGCTTTTTCACTGCTGATGTTGTTGAATTTGTTGCTGTTTTTCAATGTCGATGTTGTTGAATTTGTTGGTGACTTTCAAGATTGTGATTATTGTTGAATTTGTTGGTATTATCAATGTTTTTTTTGAACTTTTTCTCTTTTAACAGTTGAGGTTGTGCTTGAATTTGTTGTTGATTTTCAATATTTAGGTTTTTGTTGAATTTTTTGTTGTTTTTAATTGTTGAGGTTGTTATTGAATTTGTTGCT
This sequence comes from Cetorhinus maximus, assembly GCF_964194155.1. Taxonomy (NCBI): domain Eukaryota; kingdom Metazoa; phylum Chordata; class Chondrichthyes; order Lamniformes; family Cetorhinidae; genus Cetorhinus; species Cetorhinus maximus. The sequence goes on from NW_027596788.1 coordinate 35,717, forward strand.
GTTATCCATGTTATTTTTTGAACATTTTTGTATTTTTGAAAGTTGAGCTTGTTGCAGAATGTGTTGGTTTTTTTCAATGTTGAGGTTGTTCTTGAATTTGTTGGTGTTTTTCAATGTTGATGTTGTTGAATTTATGGTGATTTTCAATATTGATTTTGTTGTTGAATTTGTTGGTGTCATCAACTTTATTTTTTGAACTTTTTTGTATTTTACAATGTTGAGGTTGTTGTTGAATTTGTTGGTTTTATCAATGATCTTTTTTGAACTTTTCTGTACTTTTAAATGTTGAGGTTGTTGTTGAATTTGTTGGTGTTATTCTATGTTGAGGTTGTTGTTGAATTTGTAGGTGTTTTTCAATGTTGAGGTTATTGAATTTGTTGGTGATTTTCAATATTGAGGTTGTTGTTGAATTTGTTGATATTATCAACGTTATTTTTTGAACTGTTTTCTACTTTTAAAGGTTGAGGTTGTTGTTGAATTTGTTGTAGATTTTCAATGTTGAGTTTTTGGTTAAATTTATTGGCGTTTATCATTGTTGACGTTGTTGTTAAATTTGTTGGTGTTTTTCAATGTTGTGGTTGTTGTTGAATTTGTTGGTGTTATCAATGTTTTTTTTGAACTTTTTCTCTTCTTTTAAAAGTTGATGTTGTTGTTGAATTTGTTGGTGTTTTTCAATGTTGAGGATGTTGAATTTGTTGGTGATTTTCAATTCAGAGGATGTTCTTCAATTTGTTGGTGTTATGAAAATTCTTTCTTGAACTTTTTTGTACTTTTAAAAGTTGAGGTTGTTGTTGAATTTGTTGCTATTTTTCAATGTTGCGGTTGTTGTTGAATTTGTTAGTGTTATCAATGTTCTTTTTTGAACTTATTCGTATTTTTGAAAGTTGAGCTTGTTGTTTAATATGTTGGTGTTTTTCAATGTTGTCTTTGTTGTTGAATTTATTGTTGTTATTCAATGTTGTGGTTGTTGTTTAATTTGTTGGTTTTTTGCAATGTTGATGTTGTTGAATTTGTTGGTGATTTCCCATATTGAGTTTTTTGTTGAATTTGTTGGTGTTATCAATGTTATTTTTTGAACTTCTTTGCATTTTTCAATGTTGAGGTTGATGTTGAATTTGTTGGTGTTTTTCAATGTTGAGGTTGTTGTTGAATTTGTAGGTGTTATTCAATGTTGAGGTTGTTGATGAACTTGTAGGTGTTTTTCAATGTTGAGGTTGTTGAATTTGTAGGTGATTTTCAATATTGAAGTTGTTGTTGAATTTGTTGGTATTATCAACGTTATTTTTTGAACTGTTTTCTACTTTTAAAGGTTGAGGTTGTTGTTGAATTTGTTGTTGTTTTTCAATGTTGAGTTTTTTGTTAAATTTGTTGGTGTTTTTCAATGTTGTGGTTGTTGTTGAATTTGTTGGTGTTATCAATGCTTTTTTTGAACTTTTTCTCTTCTTTTAAAAGTTGATGTTGTTGTTGAATTTGTTGGTGACTTTTAATATAGAGGTTGCTGTTGAATTTGTTGGTGTTATAAATGTTCTTTTTAAAAGTTATATGTATTTTTGAAAGTTGAGCTTGTTGTTGAATTTGTTGGTGTTTTTCATTGTTGAGGTTGTTGTTGAATTTCTTGGTGTTATCAATGTCTTTTGTTGAACGTGTTTGTATTTTTAAAAGTTGAGGTTGTTGTTGAATTTGTTGGTGTTTTTCAATGTTGAGGATGTTTGAATTTGTTGATGATTTTCAATTCTGAGGATGTTGTTCAATTTGTTGGTGTTATGAAAGTTCTTTCTTGACTTTTTTGTACTTCTAAAAGGTTGAGGTTGTTGTTGAATTTGTTGGTATTTTTCAATGTTGCGGTTGTTGTTGAATTTTTAGGTGTTTTTCAATGTTGAGGTTGTTGTTGAATTTGTTAGTGTTATCAATGTTATTTTTTGAACTTTTTTGTATTTTTGAAAGTTAAGCTTGTTGTTGAATATGTTGGTGTTATTCAACGTTGTGTTTGTTGTTGAATTTATTGTTGTAATTCAATGTTGAGGTTGTTGTTTAATTTGTCGGTTTTTTGCAATGTTGATGTTGTTGAATTTGTTGGTGATTTCCCATATTGAGTTTTTTGTTGAATTTGGTGGTGTTATCAATGTTATTTTTTGAACTTCTTTGCATTTTTCAATGTTGAGGTTGATGTTGAATTTGTTGGTGATTTTCAATATTGAGGTTGTTGTTGAATTTGTTGGTGTTTTTCAATGTTGAGGTTGTTGTTGAATTTGTTGCTGATTTTCAATATTGAGGTTGTTGTTGAATTTGTTGGTGTTATCAATGTTATTTTTTGGACTTTTTTGTATTTTTCAATGTTGAGGTAGTTGAATTTGTTGCTATTTTTCAATGTTGAGGTTGTTGCTGAATTTGTTGGTGTTTTTCAATTTTGAGGTTCTGTTTGAATTTGTTGGTGTTTTTCAATGTTCAGGTCGTTGTTGAATTTGTTACTGTTATCAATGTTATTTTTTGAACTTTTTTGTATTATTCAAAGTTGAAGTTGTAGTTGAATTTGTTGGTGTTTTTCAATGTTGAGCTTGTTTTTTAATTTGTTGATGTTTTTCAATGTTGATATTGTTGAATTTGTTGGTGATTTTCAATAGAGAGGTTATTGTTGTATTTGTTGGCGTTTTTCAATGTTGAGGTTGTTGTTAAAGTTGTTGGTGTCTTTCAATATTGAGGTTGTTGTTGAATTTGTTGGTGTTTTTCAATATTGAGGTTGTTGTTGAATTTGTTGGTGTTTTTCAATATTGAGGTTGTTGTTGAATTTGTTGGTGACTTTCAATATTGAGGTTGTTGTTGAATTTGTTGGTGTCTTTCAATATTGAGGTCATTGAATTTGTTGGTGTTATCAGTGTTTTTTTGAACTTTTCTCTTCTTTTAAAAGTTGAGGTTGTTGATAAATTTGTTGGTGTTTTTCAATGTCGAGGTTGTTTTTCAATTTATTGGTGTTATCTATGTTATTTTTTGAACTTTTTTGTATTTTTGAATATTGAGCTTGTTGATGAATTTGTTGCTGTTTTTCAGTGTTGATGTTGTTGTTGAATTTGTTTGTGTTTTTCAATGTTGATGTTGTTGAATTTGTTGGTGATTTTTAACATTGAGTTTCTTGTTGAATTTGTTGGTGTTATCATCGTTATTTTTTGAACTTTTTTGTATTTTTCAATGTTGAGGTTGTTGTTGAATTTTTTGGTGTTTTTCATTGTTGAGGTTGTTGAAGTTGTTGGTGTTTTTCAATGTTGAGGTTGTTGTTGAATTTTTTGTTGTTTTTAATTGTTGAGGTTATTGATAAATTTGTTGGTGCTTTTCAATGTTGAGGTTGTTTTTCAATTTGTTGGTGTTATCCATGTTATTTTTTGAACTTTTTTATATTTTTGATAATTGAGCTTGTTGTTGAATTTGTTGGTGTTTTTCAATGTTGAGGTTGTTCTTGAATTTGTTGGTGTTTTTCAATGTTGATGTTGAATTTGTTGGTGATTTTCAATATTGAGTTTGATGTTGAATTTATTGTTGTTATCAACGTTATTTTTTGAACTTTTTTGTATTTTTCAATGTTGAGGTTGCTGTTGAATTTGTTGGTGTCTTTCAATATTAAGGTTGTTGAAGTTGTTGGTGTTTTTTTTAATGTTGAGATTGTTGTTTAATTTGTTGGCATTTTTCAATATTGAGGTTGTCGAATTTGTTGGTGTCTTTCAATATTCAGGTTGTTGTTGAATTTGTTGTTGGCTTTCAATATTGAGTTTGTTGTTAAATTTGTTCCTGTCTTTCAATATTGAGGATATTGTTGAATTCGTTGGTGTTATCAATGTTATTTTTTGAACTTATTGTCTTCTATTATAAGTACAGCTTGTTGATGAATTTTTTGGTCTTTTTCAATGTTGAGTTTGATGTTGAATTTGTTGCTGTTTTTCAATGCTGATGTTGTTGAATTTGTTGGTGACTTTCAATATTGAGGTTGTTGTTGAATTTGTTGGTGTCTTTCAAGATTGAGGTTGTTGTTGAATTTGTTGGTGACTTTCAATATTGTGATTATTGTTGAATTTGTTGGTGTTATCAATGTTTTTTTTGAACTTTTTCTCTTTTAACAGTTGAGGTTGTTCTTGAATCTGTTGTTGATTATCAATATTGAGGTTTTTGTTGAATTTTTTGTTGTTTTTAATTATTAAGGTTGTTGTTAAATGTTGTTGGTGTTTTTCAATGTTGTGGTTGTTATTGAATTTGTTGCTGTTATCCATGTTTTTTTTGAACATTTTTGTATTTTTAAAAGTTGAGCTTGTTGCAGAATGTGTTGGTTTTTTTCAATGTTGAGGTTGTTCTTGAATTTGTTGGTGTTTTTCAATGTTGATGTTGTTGAATTATGGTGATTTTCAATATTGATTTTGTTGTTGAATTTGTTGGTGTTATCAACTTTATTTTTTGTATTTTACAATGTTGAGGTTGTTGTTGAATTTGTTGCTATTTTTCAATGTTGCGGTTGTTGTTGAATTTTCTGGTGTTTTTCAATGTTGAGGTTGTTGTTGAATTTGTAGGTGTTATTCAATATTGAGGTTGTTGTTGAATTTTCTGGTGTTTTTCAATGTTGAGGTTGTTGAATTTGTTGGTGATTTTCAATATTGAGGTTGTTGTTGAATTTATTGTTGTTATTCAATGTTGAGGTTGTTGTTTAATTTGTTGGTTTTTTGCAATGTTGATGTTGTTGAATTTGTTGGTGATTTCCCATATTGAGTTTTTTGTTGAATTTGTTGGTGTTATCAATGTTGAGGTTGTTGTTGAATTTGTAGGTGTTATTCAATGTTGAGGTTGTTGATGAATTTGTAGGTGTTATCAATGTTATTTTTTGGACTTTTTTGTATTTATCAATGTTGAGCAATTTGAATTTGCTGGTATTTTTCAATTTTGAGGTTGTTGCTGAATTTGTTGGTGTTTTTTTAATTTTGAGGTTCTGGTTGAATTTGTTGGTGTTTTTCAATGTTCAAGTCGTTGTTGAATTTGTTACTGTTATCAATGTTATTTTTTGAACTTTTTTGTATTATTCAAAGTTGAAGTTGTAGTTGAATTTGTTTTTGTTTTTCAATGTTGAGGTTGTTGTTGAATTTGTTGGTGTTTTTCAATGTTGATATTGTTGAATTTGTTGGTGATATTCAATATTGAGGTTGTTGTTTTATTGTTGGCGTTTTTCAATGTTGAGGTTGTTGTTGAAGATGTTGGTGTCTTTCAATATTGAGGTTGTTGTTGAATTTGTTGGTGACTTTCAATATTGAGGTTGTTGTTGAATTTGTTGGTGTCTTTCAATATTGAGGTCGTTGAATTTCTTGGTGTTATCAATGTTTTATTTGAACTTTTTCTCTTCTTTTAAAAGTTGAGGTTGTTGATAAATTTGTTGGTGTTTTTCAATGTTGAGGTTGTTTTTCAATTTGTTGGTGTTATCCACGTTATTTTTTGAACTTTTTGTATTTTTGAAAATTGAGCATGTGGTTGAATTTGTTGGTGTTTTTCAGTGTTGAGGTTGTTGTTGAATTTGTTTGTGTTTTTCAAATTTGATGTTGTTGAATTTGTTGGTGATTTTCAATACTGAGTTTCTTGTTGAATTTGTTGGTGTTATCATCGTTATTTTTTGAACTTTTTTGTATTTTTTAATGTTGAGCTTGTTGTTGAATTTTTTGGTGTTTTTCATTGTCGAGGTTGTTGAATTTGTTGGTGTTTTTCAATGTTGAGGTTGTTGTTGAATTTGTAGGTGACGTTCAATATTGAGGTTGTTGTTGAATATTTTGTGTTTTTAATTGTTGAGGTTGTTGATAAATTTGTTGGTGTTTTTCAATGTTGAGGTTGTTTTTCAATTTGTTGGTGTTATCCATGTTATTTTTTGAACTTTTTTGTAGTTTTGAAAATTGAGCTTGTTGTTGAATTTGTTGGTGTTTTTTAGTGTTGAGGTTGTTGTTGAATTTGTTTGTGTTTTTCAATGTTGATGTTGAATTTGTTGGTGATTTTCAATATTGAGTTTGTTGTTCAATTTATTGGTGTTATCAACGTTATTTTTTGAACTTATTTGTATTTTTCAATGTTGAGGTTGCTGTTGAATTTCTTTATATTTTTGAATGTTGCGGTTGTTGTTGAATTTTTTGGTGTTTTTCATTGTTGAGGTTGCTGAAGTTGTTGGTGTTTTTCAATGTTGAGGTACTTGTTGAATTTGTTGGTGTCTTTCAATATTGAGGTTGTTGTTAAATTTGTTGGTGTTCTTCATTGTTGACATTCTTGTTGAGTTTGTTGGTGTTATCAATGTCTTTTGTTAAACTTTTTTGTATTTTTAAAAGTTAAGGTTGTTGTTGAATTTGTTGGTGTTTTTCAATGTTGCGGTTGTGGAATTTGTTGGTGATTTTCAATATTGAGGTTGTTGTTGAATTTTTTGGTGTTATCAAAGTTCTTTTTTGAACTTTTTTGTACTTTTAAAGTTTGAGGTTGTTGTTAAATTTGTTGGCGTTTTTCAATGTTGAGGTTGTTGTTGAATTTGTTGGTGTCTTTCAATATGAAGGTTGTTGAAGTTGTTGGTGTTTTTTTAATGTTGAGATTGTTGTTTAATTTGTTGGCGTTTTTCAATGTTGAATTTGTTGTTGAATTTGTTGGTGTCGTTCAATATTGAGGTTGTTGTTGAATTTGTTGTTGACTTTCAATATTGAGGTTATTGTTGAATTTGTTGGTGTTATCAATGTTATTTTTTGAACTTTTTCTCTTCGTTTAAAAGTTCAGCTTGTTGATGAATTTGTTGGTCTTTTTCAATGTTGAGTTTGTTGTTGAATTTGTTGCTGTTTTTCAATGTTGATGTTGTTGAATTTGTTGATGATGTTCAATATTGAGTTTGTTCTTGAATTTGTTGGTGTCTTTCAATTTGAGGTTGTTGTTGAATTTGTTGTTGTTTTTCATTGTTGAGGTTGTTGTTGAATTTGTTGGAGATATCAATGTCTTTTGTTGAACTTTTTTTTATTTTTAAAAGTTAAGGTAGTTGTTGAATTGTTGAGATGGTTGAATTTGTTGGTGTCTTTCAATATTGAGGTTGTTGTTGAATATGTTGGTGTCTTTCAATATTGAGGTTGTTGTTGAATTTGTTGGTGACTTTCAATATTGAGGTTGTTGTTGAATTTGTTGGTGTCTTTCAATATTGTGGTTATTGTTGAATTTGTTGGTGTTATCAATGTTTTTATGAACTTTTTCTCTTTTAAAAGTTGAGGTTGTTGTTGAATTTGTTGGTGATTTTCAATATTGAGGTTTTTGTTGAATTTTGATAGTTTTTAATTGTTGAGGTTGTTGTTAAATTTTGTTGGTGTTTTTCAATGTTGAGGTTGTTATTGAATTTGTTGCTGTTATCCATGTTATTTTTTGAACATTTTTGTATTTTTGAAAGTTGAGCTTGTTGATTTCAATGTTGAGGTTGTTGTTGAATTTGTTGGTGTTTTTCAATGTTGATGTTGTTGAATTTATAGTGATTTTCAATATTGATTTTGTTGTTGAATTTGTTGGTGTTATCAACTTTATTTTTTGAACTTTTTTGTATTTTACAATGTTGAGGTTGTTGTTGAATTTGTTGCTATTTTTCAATGCTGCGGTTGATGTTGAATTTTCTGGTGTTTTTCAATGTTGAGGTTGTTGTTGAATTTGTAGGTGATTTTCAATATTGAAGTTGTTGTTGAATTTGTAGGTATTACCAACGTTATTTTTTGAACTGTTTTCTACTTTAAAAGGTTGAGGTTGTTGTTGAATTTGTTGTTGTTTTTCAATGTTGAGTTTTTTGTTAAATTTATTGGTGTTTATCATTGTTGACGTTGTTGTTAAATTTGTTGGTGTTTTTCAATGTTGTGGTTGTTTTTGAATTTGTTGGTGTTATAAATGTTTTTTTTGAACTTTTTCTCTTCTTTTAAAAGTTGATGTTGTTGTTGAATTTGTTGGTGACTTTTAATATAGAGGTTGTTGTTGAATTTGTTGGTGTTATAAATGTTCTTTTTAAAAGTTTTATGTATTTTTGAAAGTTGAGCTTGTTGTTGAATTTGTTGGTGTTTTTCATTGTTGAGGTTGTTTTTGAATTTCTTGGTGTTATCAATGTCTTTTGTTGAACGTGTTTGTATTTTTAAAAGTTGAGGTTGTTGTTGAATTTGTTGGTGTTTTTCAATGTTGAGGATGTTGAATTTGTTGATGATTTTCAATTCTGAGGATGTTGTTCAATTTGTTGGTGTTATGAAAGTTATTTCTTGAACTTTTTTGTACTTTTAAAGGTTGAGGTTGTTGTTGAATTTGTTGATATTTTTCAATGTTGTGGTTGTTGTTGAATTTTTAGGTGTTTTTCAATGTTGAGGTTGTTGTTGAATTTGTTAGTGTTCTCAATATTCTTTTTTGAACTTTTTCTTATTTTTGAAAGTTGAGCTTGTTGTTTAATATGTTGGTGTTATTCAATGTTCTGTTTGTTGTTGAATTTATTGTTGTTATTCAATTTTGAGGTTGTTGTTTAATTTGTTGGTTTTTTGCAATGTTGATGTTGTTGAATTTGTTGGTGATTTCCCAGATTGAGTTTTATGTTGAACTTGTTGGTATTATCAATGTTATTTTTTGAACTTCTTTGCATTTTTCAATGTTGACGTTGTTGTTGAATTTGTTGCTGTTATCAATGTTATTTTTTGAACATTTTTGTATTTTTGAAAGTTCAGCTTGTTGATGAATTTGTTGTTTTTTTTTAATGTTGAGGTTGTTCTTGAATTTGTTGGTGTTTTTCAATGTTGTGGTTGTCGTTGAATTTGTTGGTGTCTTTCAATATTGAGGTTGTTGTTGAATTGGTTGATGACTTTCAATATTGGGGTTGTTGTTGAACTTGTTCCTGTCTTTCAATATTGAGGTTATTGTTGAATTTGTTGTTGTTATCATTTTTTTTTTGAACTTTTTCTCTTATGTTAAAAGTTGAGGTTGTTGTTGAACTTGTTGGTGATTTTCAATGTTGAGGTTGTTGTTGAATTGGTTGCTGTTATCAATGTTATTTTTTGAACTTTTTTGTATTTTTGAAAGATGATCTTGTTGATGAATTTGTTGGTTTTTTTCAATGTTGAAGTTGTTGTTGAATTTGTTGGTGATTTTCAATGTTGATGTTGTTGAATTTGTTGGTGATTTTCAATATTGAGTTTGTTGTTGAATTTGGTGGTGTTATCAACTTTATTTTTTGAACTTTTTCGTATTTTACAATGTTACGGTTGTTGTTGAATTTTTTGGTGTTATTCATTGTTGAGATTGTTGAAGTTGTTGGTGTTTTTCAATTTTGAGGTTGTTGTTGAACTTGTTGGTGTTTTTCAATGTTGATGTTGTCGTTGAATTTTTTGGTGTTTTACAATGCTGTGGTTGTTGAATTTATTGTTGTTTTTCAATGTACAGGTTTTTGTTGAATTTTTTATTGTTTTTAATTGTTGAGGTTGTTTTTATATTTCTTGGTGTTTTTCAATGTTGAGGTTGTTTTTGAATTTGTTGGTGTTATCCATGTTATTTTTTGAACTTTTTTGTATTTTTGAAAGTTGAGCTTGTTGTCGAATTTGTTGATGTTTTTCAATGTTGAGGTTGTTGTTGAATTTATTGTTGTTTTTCAATGTTGATGTTATTGAATTTGTTGGTGTTATCAACGTTATTTTTTGAACTTTTTTGTATTTTTCAATGTTGAGGTTGGTGTTGAATTTGTTTATATTTTTGAATGTTGCGGTTGTTGTTGAAGTTGTTGGTGTTTTTCAATGTTGAGGTTGTTGTTGAATTTGTTGGTGTTTTTCATTGTTGAGATTGTTGTTGAATTTGTTGGTGTTATCAATGTCTTGTTAAACTTTTTTGTATTTTTAAAAGTTCAGGTTGCTGTTGAATTTGTTGCTGTTTTTCAATGTTGAGTTTGTTGAATTTGTTGGTGATTTTCAATATTGAGGTTGTTGTTGAATTTTTTGTGTTATCTAACTTCTTTTTTGAACTTTTTATACTTTTAAAGGTTGTGGTTGTTGTTGAATTTGTTGGCGTTATTCACTGTTGAGGTTGTTGTTGAATTTGTTGGTGCTTTTCAATGTTGAGGTTGTTGTTGAATTTGTTGATTTTTTTCAAAGTTGAGGTTGTTGTTTAATTTGTTTTTGACTTTCAATATTGAGGTTGTTGTTGAAGTTGTTCCTGTGTTTCAATATTGAGGTTATTCTTGAATTTGTTGGTGTTATCAATGTCTTTTGTTGAACTTTTTTGTATTTTTAAAAGTTAAGGTTGTTGTTGAATTTGTTGGTGTTTTTCAATGTTGAGGTTGTTGAATTTGTTGGTGTTTATCAATGTTGAGGTTGTTGTTGAATTTGTTGATGTCTTTCAATATTAAGGTTGTTGAAGTTGTTGGTTTTTTTCAATGTTGAGGTTGTTGTTGAATTTGTTGGCGTTTTTCAATGTTGAGGTTGTTGTTGAATTTCTTGGTGTTATCAATGTTTTTTTTTGAACTTTTTCTCTTCTTTTAAAAGTTGAGGTTGTTGTTGAATTTATGGTGATTTTCAATGTTGAGGTTGTTGTTGAATTTGTTGCTGTTATCAATGTTATTTTTTGAACTCTTTCGTATTTTTGGAAGTTGAGCTTGTTGATGAATTTGTTGATTTTTTTCAATGTTGAGGTTGTTTTTGAATTTGTTGGTGTTTTTCAAGGTTGGTGTTGTTGAATTTGTTGGTGATTTTCAATATTGAGGTTGTTGTTGAATTTGTTGGTGTTATCAACTTTATTTTTTGAACGTTTTTTTATTTTACAATGTTGATGTTGTTATTGTAATTGTTGGTATTTTTTAATGTTGAGGTTGTTGTTGAATTTGTTGGTGTCTTTCAATATTAAGTTTGTTGAAGTTGTTGGTGTTTTACAATGTTGAGGTTGTTTTTGAATTTGTTGGCGTTTGTCAATGTTGAGGTTGTTGTTGAACTTGTTGGTGTCTTTCAACATTGAGTTTGTTGTTGAATTTGTTGTTGACTTTCAATATTGAGGTTGTTGTTGAAGTTGTTCCTGTCTTTCAATATTGAGGTTATTGTTGAATTTGTTTGTGCTATCAATGTTTTTTTTGAACTTTTTCTCTTCTTTAAAGAGTTGAGGTTGTTGTTGAATTTTTGGTGATTTTCAATGCTGAGGTTTTTGTTGAATTCATTGGTGTTTTTCAATGTTGAGGTTGTTGTTGAATTTGTTGGTTTTTTGCAATGTTGCTGTTTTTGCTAGATTTTCTGTTCTTTTTAATTGTTGAGTTTGTTGTTAAATTTGTTGGTGTTTTTCAATGTTGAGATTGTTTTTGAATTTGATGGCGTTATCCATGTTATTTTTTGAACTTTTTTGAATTTTTGAAAGCTGAGCTTCCTGTTGAATTTGTTTATATTTTAAAATGTTGCGGTTGTTGTTGAATTTTTTGGTATTTTTCATTGTTGAGGTTGTTGAAGTTGTTGATGTTTTTCAATGTTGAGGTAGCTGTTGAATTCGTTTGTGTCTTTGAATATGAGGTTGTTATTGAATTTGTTGGTGTTTTTCATTGTTGAGGTTGTTGTTGAATTTGTTGTTGTTATCAATGTCTTTGGTTGAACTTTTTTGTATTTTTAAAAGTTAAGGTTGTTTTTGAATTTGTTGAGTTTTTTAAATATTGAGGTTGTTGAATTTGCTGGTGATTTTCAATATTGAGGTTGTTGTTGAATTTTTTGGTGTTATCAAAGTTCTTTTTTTAACTTTTTTGTACTTTTAAAGGTTGAGGTTGTTTTTGAATTTGTTGGCGTTTTTCAATGTTGAGGTTGTTGTTGAATTTGTTGGTGTTATCAAAGTTCTTTTTTGAACTTTTTTGTACTTTTAAAGGTTGAGGTTGTTGTTGAATTTGTTGGCATTTTTCAATGTTGTGGTTGTTGTTGAATTTGTTGGTGTCTTTCAATATTAAGGTTGTTGAAGTTGTTGGTTTTTTTCAATGTTGTGGTTGTCGTTGAATTTGTTGGCGTTCTTCAATGTTTAGATTGTTGTTGAATTTGTTGGTGTCTTTCAATATTGAGGTTATTGTTGAAATTGTTGGTGTTATCACTGGTGTTTTTGTAATTTTTTCTCTTCTTTTAAACGTTATGGTTGTTGTTGAATTTGTTGGTGATTTTCATTATTGAGTTTCTTGTTGAATTTGTTGCTGTGATCAATGTTATTTTTTGAACTTTTTTGTATTTTTGAAATTTGAGCTTATTGATGAATTTGTTGTTTTTTTTCAATGTTGAGGTTGTTGTTGAATTTGATGGTGTTTTTCAATGCTGATGTTGTTGAATTTGTTGGTGAATTTCAATATTGAGTTTGTTGTTGAATTTGTTGGTGTTATCAACTTTTTTTTTTGAACTTTTTTGTATTTTACAATGTTGAGCTTGTTGTTGAATTTGTTGGTGTTTTTCAATGTTGAGGTTGTTGTTGAATTTTTTGGTGTTATCAAATGTCTTTTTGGAACTTTTTTGCACTTTTAAAAGTTGAGGTTGTTGTTGAATTTGTTGGGATTTTTTAATGTTGCGTTTGTTGTTGAATTTTTTGGTGTTATTCATTGTTGAGACTGTTGAAGTTGTTGGTGTTTTTCAAAGTTAGGTTGTTGTTGAACTTGTTGGTGTCTTTCAATATTGAGGTTGTTGAATTTGTTGGTGTTTTTCAATGTTGAGGTTGTTGTTGAATTTATTGTTGTTATTCAAATTCAGGTTTTGGTTGAATTTTTTGTGGTTTTTAATTGTTGAGGTTGTTGTTATATTTGTTGGTGTTTTTCAATGTTGAGGTTGTTGTTGAATTTGTTGGTGTTATCCATGTTATTTTTTGAACCTTTTTGTATTTTTGAAAGCTGAGCTTGTTGTTGAATATCTTGGTGTTTTTCAATTTTGAGATTGTTGTTCAATTTATTGGTGTTTTTCAATGTCGATGTTGTTGAATTTGTTGGAGATTTTCAATATTGAGTTCGTTGTTGAATTTGTTGGTGTTATCAACGTTATTTTTTGAACTTTTTTGTATTTTTCAATGTTGAGGTTCATTTTGAATTTGTTTATATCTTTGAATGTTGCGGTTTTTGTTGAATTTTTTGATATTTTTCATTGTTGAGGTTGTTGAAGTTGTTGGTGTTTTTCAATGTTGAGGTAAATGTTGAATTTGTTGGTGTCTTTCAATATTGAGGTTGTTGTTGAATTTGTTGGTGTTTTTCATTGTTGAGGTTGTTGTTGAATTTGTTGGTGTTTTTCAAAGTAGAGTTTGTTGAATTTGTTGGTGATTTTCAATTTTAAGGTTGTTGAAGTTGTTGGTGTTTTTCAATGTTGAGGTAGTTGTTGAATTTGTTGGCGTTTTTCAATGTTGAGGTTGTTGTTGAATTTTTTGGTGTTATTAAAGTTCTTTTTGGTACTTTTTTGCACTTTTAAAAGTTGAGGTTGTTGTTGAATTTGTTGGCGTTTTTCAATGTAGATTTTGTTGTTGAATTTGTTGGTGTCTTTCAATATTAAGGTTGTTGAAGCTGTTGGTGTTTTTCAATATTGAGGTTGTTGTTGAATTTGTTCCTGTCTTTCAATATTGAGGTTATTGCTGAATTTGTTGGTGTTATCAATGTTTTTTTTTTAACTTTTTCTCTTCTTTTAAAAGTTGAGGTTATTGCTGAATTTGTTGGTGTATCAATGCTATTTTTTGAACTTTTTTGTGTTTTTGAAAGTTGAGCTTGATGATGAATTTGTTGTTTTTTTTCAATGTTGAGGTTGTTGTTGAACTTGTTGGTGTCTTTCAATATTGAGGTTGTTGCTGAATTTGTTGGTGTTTTTCAATGTTGTGGTTGTTGAAGTTGTTGGTGTTTTTCAATGTTGAGGTTGTTGCTTAACTTGTTCATGTCTTTCAATGTTGAGGTTGTTGTTGAATTTGTTGGTGTTTTTCAATGTTGAGGTTGTTGTTGAATTTGTTGGTGTTTTTCAATTCTGAGGTTGTAGTTGAATTTATTGTTATTTTTCAATGTTCAAGTTTTTGTTGAATTCTTTGTTCTTTTTAATTGTTGAGGTTGTTGTTATATTTGTTGATCTTTTTCAATTTTGAGGTTGTTGTTGAATTTTTTGGTGCTATCCATTTTATTTTTTGAACTTCTTTGTATTTTTGAAAGTTGAGCTTGTTGTTGAATTTGTTGGTGTTTTTCAATGTTGAGGTTGTTGTTGAATTTATTGGTGTTTTTCAATGTTAATGTTGTTGAATTTGTTGGTGATTTTGAACATTGTGTTTGTTGTTGATTTTGTTGGCATTATCAATGTTATTTTTTGAACTTTTTTGTATTTTTCAATGTTGAGTATATTGTTGAATTTGATGGTATTTTTCAATGTTGCGGTTGTTGTTGAATTTTTTGGTGTTTTTCATTGTTGAGGTTGTTGAAGTTGTTGGTGTTTTTCAATGTTGAGGTAGTTTTTGAATTCGTTTGTGTCTTTCAATATTGAGGTTGTTATTGAATTTGTTGGTGTTTTTCATTGTTGAGGTTGTTGTTGAATTTGCTGGTGTCATCAATGTCTTTGGTTGAACTTTTTTGTATTTTTAAAAGTTAAGGTTGTTGTTGAATTTGTTTTTGTTTTTCAATTATTGAGGTTGTTGAATTTGCTGGTGATTTTCAATATTGAGGTTGTTGTTGAATTTTTTGGTGTTATCAAAGTTCTTTCTTGAACTTTTTTGTACTTTTAAAGGTTGAGGTTGTTGTTGAATTTGTTGGTATTTTCACTGTTGCGGTTGTTGTTGATCTTTTAGGTGTTTTTCAATGTTGAGGTTGTTGTTGAATTTGTTGGTGTTTTTCAATGTTGAGGTTGTTGTTGAATTTGTTGGTGATTTTCAATATTGAAATAGTTGTTGAATTTGTTTGTGTTATCAATGTTATTTTTTGAACTTTTTTTTACTTTTAAATATTGAGGTTGTTGTTGAATTTGTTTGTGCTATCAATGTTCTTTTTTAAACTTTTTTGTATTTTTGAAAGTTGAGCTTGTAATTGAATTTGTTGGTGTTTTTCAATGTTGAGCTTCTTGTTGAATTTGTTGACGTTTTTCAATGTTGACGTTGTTGTTGAATTTGTTCGTGTTTTTCAATCTTGAGGTTTTTGTTGTTTTTCAATGTTGAGGTTGTTGTTGAATTTGTTGGTGTTATCCATGTAATTTTTTTGAACTTTTTTGTGTTTTTGAAAGTTGAGCTTGTTGTTGAATTTGTTGGTTTTTTTCAATGTTGAGTTTGTGGATGATTTTGTTGGTTTTTTTCAATGTTGAGTTTGTTGTTGAATTTATTCGTGTTTTTCAATGTAGATGTTGTTGAATTTGTTGGTGTTTTTCAATATTGAGGTTGTTGTTGAATTTGTTGGTATTTTTCAATGTTGAGGTTGTTGTTGAATATGATGGTGACTTTCTAAGTTGAGGTTGTTGTTGAATTTGTTGGTCTTATCAATGTTCTTTTTTAAACTTTTTTGTATTTTTGAAAGTTGAGCTTATTGTTGAATTCATTGGTGTTTTTCAATGTTGAGGTTATTGTTGAATTTGTTGGTTTTTTGCAATGTTGATGTTGAATTTGTTGGTGATTTGCAATATTGAGTTTTTTGTTGAATTTGTTGATGTTATCCAAGTTTTTTTGTTCAAGTTGTTTGTATTTTTAACAGTTGAGTTTGTTGTTGAATTTTTTGTTGTTTTTAATTGTTGAGGTTGTTGTTAAATTTTTAGGTGTTTTTCAATGTTGAGATTGTTTTTGAATATGTTGGCGTTATGCATGTAATTTTTTGAACTTTTTTTTATTTTTCAATGTTGAGGTTGTTGTTGATGTTTGGTGTTTTTCATTATTGATGTTGTTGTTGAATTTTTTGGTGTTATCAATGTCTTTTGTTGAACTTGTTTGTATTTTTAAAAGTTAAGGTTGTTGTTGAATTTGTTGGTGTTTTTCAATTTTGAGGATGTTGAATTTGTTGGTGATTTTCAATTCTGAGGATGTTGTTCAATTTGTTGGTGTTATCAAAGTTCTTTCTTGAACTTTTTTGTACTTTTAAAGGTTGAGGTTGTTGTTGAATTTGTTGGTATTTTCACTGTTGCGGTTGTTGTTGATCTTTTAGGTGTTTTTCAATGTTGAGGTTGTTGTTGAATTTGTTGGTGTTTTTCAATGTTGAGGTTGTTGTTGAATTTGTTGGTGTTATCAAAGTTTTTTGTTGATTAAATTTGTATTTTTAAAAATTAAGGTTGTTGTTGAATTTGTTGGTGTTATCAATGTTTTTTTTAAATTTATCGTATTTTAAAGATTGAGGTTGTTGATGAATTTGTTTGTGTTATCAATGTTCTTTTTAAACTTTTTTGTAATTTTGAAAGTTGAGCTTGTTGTTGAATTTGTTGGCGTTTTTCAATGTTGATGTTGTTGTTGAATTTGTTGGTGTTATTCAATGTTGATATTGTTGAATTTATTGGTGATTTTCAATATTGAGGTTGTTGTTGAATTTGTTGGTGATTTTCAATTCTGAGGATGTTGTTCTATTTGTTGGTGTTATCAAACTTCTTTCTTGAACTTATTTGTATTTTTAAAGGTTGAGGATGTTGTTGAATTTGTTGGTATTTTCACTGTTGCGGTTGTTGTTGAACTTTTAGGTGTTTTTGAATGATGAGGTTGTTGTTGAATTTCTTGGTGTTATCAAATTTTTTTGTTGAATAAATTTGTATTTTTAAAAATTAAGGTTGTTGTTGAATTCATTGGTGTTTTTCAATGTTGGGGTTGTTGCTGAATTTGTTGGCGTTTTTCAATGTTGAGGTTGTTGTTGAATTAGTTGGTGTTTTTCAATGTTGAGGTTGTTGTTGAATATGATGGTGACTTTCTATATTGAGGTTGTTGTTGAATTTGTTGGTTTTTTGCAATGTTGATGTTGTTGATTTTGTTGGTGATTTGCAATATTGAGTTTGTTGTTGAATTTGTTGGTGTTTTTCAATGTTGAGGATGTTGAATTTGTTGGTGATTTTCAATTCTGAGGATGTTGTTCAATTTGTTGGTGTTATCAAAGTTCTTTCTTGAACTTTTTTGTACTTTTAAAGGTTGAGGTTGTTGTTGAATTTGTTGGTATTTTCACTCTTGCGGTTGTTGTTGATCTTTTAGGTGTTTTTCAATGTTGAGGTTGTTGTTGAATTTGTTCGTGTTTTTCACTGTTGAGGTTGTTGTTGAATTTGTTGGTGTTATCCATGTAATTTTTTGAACTTTTTTGTATTTTTGAAATTTGAGCTTGTTGTTCAATTTGATGGTTTTTTTCAATGTTGACTTTGTTGTTGAATTTATTGGTGTTATTCCATGTTGATATTGTTGAATTTGTTGGTGATTTTCAATATTGAGGTTGTTGAATTTGTTGGTGATTTTCAATATTGAGGTTGTTGAATTTGTTGGTGATTTTCAATATTGAGGTTGTTGTTGAATTTGTCGGTGTTTTTCATTGTTGAGGTTGTTGTTGAATTTGTTGGTGTTATCAATGTTTTCTTTGTTCAACTTGTTTGTATTTTTTAAAGTTGATGTTTTTGTTGAATTTGTTGGTGTTTTGCAATGGTGAGGGTTTTTGTTGAATTTTTTGGTTTTTTCATTGTTGAGGTTGTTTTTAAATTTGTTGGTGTTTTTCAATGTTGAGGTTGTTGTTGAATTTGTTGCTGATTTTCAATATTGAGGTTGTAGTTGAATTTGTTGGTATTGTCAATATTTATTTGGTTGTACATTTTTATAGTTTTAAAAGTTGAGGTTGTTTCTGAAATTTTTTAATTGTTTTTCAATGTTGATGTTGTTTTGAATTGGATAGTGTCATCAGTGTTTATTTTGTTGAACTACTTTGTACTTTTAAAAGTTGAGTTTGTTGTTGAATTTGTTGGTGCTTTTCAATGTTGAAGTTGTTGTTGAATTTTTTGGTTTTTTTCATTGTTGAGCTTGTTGTTTAATTTGTTGTTGTTATCAATGTTGAAGTTTTTGATGAATGTGTTGCTGTTTTTCAATGTTGAGGTTGTTGTTGAATTTGTTGGTTTTATGAATGTTTTTTGTCAACTTTTTTGTGTTTTTCAAATTTGAGGTTGTACGAAATTGTCGGTGATATTCAGCGTTAAGGTGGTTGAATTTGTTGGTGATTTTCAATATTGAGGTTGTTGTTGAATTTGTTGGCGTTTTTCAATGTTTAGGTTGTTGTTGAATTTGTTGGTGTTTTTCATTGTTGACGTTATTGTTGAATTTCTTGGTGTTATCAATGTCTTTTGTTGAACTTGATTGTATTTTTAAAAGTTGAAGTTGTTGTTGAATTTGTTGGTGTTTTTTAATGTTGAGGATGTTGAATTTGTTGATGATTTTCAATTCAGAGGATGTTGTTCAATTTGTTGGTGTTATCAAAGTTCTGTTTTGGACTTCTTAGTACTTTTAAAGGTTGAGGTTGTTGTTGAATTGTTGGTATTTTTCAATGTTTCAGTTGTTGATCAATTTTCTGTTGTTTTGCAATGCTGAGGTTGTTGTTGAATTTGTTGGTGTTTTTTAATGTTGAGGTTGTTGTTGAATTTGTTGGTGTTATCAAAGTTTTTTGTTGAATAAATTTGTATTTTTAAAAGTTAAGGTTGTTGAATTTGTTGGTGATTTTCAATATTGAGGTTGTTGTTGAATTTGTTGGTGTTATCAATGGTATTTTTTGAACTGTTTTGTACTTTTAAACGTTGAGGTGGTTGTTGAACTTGTTGGTGTTTTTCAATGTTGAGGTTTTTGCTAAATTTTTTGGTGTTTTTCATTGTTGATGTTGTTGTTAAATTTGTTGGTGTTTTTCAATGTTGTGGTTGTTGTTGAATTTGTTGGTGACTTTCAAAATTGAGGTTGGTGAAGTTGTTGGTGTTTTTTAATGTTGAGGTTGTTGTTGAATTTGTTGGCGTTTTTCAATGTTGAGGTTGTTGTTGAATTTGTTGGTGTTATCAATGTTGAAGTTTTTGATGAATTTGTTGGTGTTTTTCAATGTTGAGGTTGTTGTTGAATTTGTTGGTTTTTTGCAATGTTGATGTTGTTGATTTTGTTGGTGATTTGCAATATTGAGTTTTTTGTTGAATTTGTTGGTGTTATCCAAGTTTTTTTGTTCAAGTTGTTTGTATTTTTAAAGGTTGAGTTTGTTGTTGAATTTGTTGGCGTTTTTCAATGTTGAGGTTGTTGTTGAATTTGTTGGTGATTTTCAATATTGAGGTTTTTGTTGAATTTTTTGTTGTTTTTAATTGTTGAGGTTGTTGTTAAATTTGTTGGTGTTTTTCAATGTTGAGATTGTTTTTGAATTTGTTGGCGTTATGCATGTTATTTTTTGAACTTATTGTATTTTTGAAAGCTGAGCTTGTTGTTGAATTTGTTAGTGTTTTTCAATGTTCACGTTGTAGTTGAATTTGTTGCTGTTATCAATGTTATTTTTTGAACTTTTTTGTACTATTGAAAGTTGAGCTTCTTGATGAATTTGTTGGTTTTTATCAATGTTGAGGTTTTTCTTGAATTTGTGGGTGATTTTCAATGTTGATGTTGTTGAATTTGTTGGTGATTTTCAATATTGTGTTTGTTTTTGAATTTGTTGCTGTTATCAATGTTATTTTTTGAACTTATTTGTATTATTAAATGTTGATTTTGTTTATATTTTTCAATGTTGCGGTTGTTGTTGAATTTTGGTGTTTTTCATTGTTGATGTTGTTGAAGTTGTTGATGTTTTTCAATATTGAGGTTGTTGAATTTGTTGGTGATTTTCAATATTGAGGTTGTTGATGAATTTGTTGCTGATTTTCAATATTGAGGTTGTTGTTGAATTTGTTGGTGTTTTTCAATGTTGAGGTTGTTGTTGAATTTGTTGCTGATTTTCAATATTGAGGTTGTTGTTGAATTTGTTGGTGTTATCAATGTTATTTTTTGAATTGTTTTGTATTTTTCAATGTTGAGGTTGTTGTTGAATTTGTTGGTGTTTTTCATTGTTGAGGTTGTTGTTGAAGTTGTTGGTGTTATCAATGTTTTTTTTGTTCAACTTGTTTGTATTTTTTAAAGTTGATGTTTCTGTTGTATTTGTTGGTGTTTTGCAATGGTGAGGGTTTTTGTTGAATTTTTTGGTGTTTTCATTGTTGAGGTTGTTTTTAAATTTGTTGGTGTTTTTCAATGTTGAGGTTGTTATTGAATTTGTTGGTGATTTTCAATATTGAGGTTGTAGTTGAATTTGTTGGTATTGTCAATATTTATTTTGTTGAACATTTTTGTAGTTTTAAAAGTTGAGGTTGTCTCTGAAATGTTTTTATTGTTTTTCAATGTTGATGTTGTTGTGAATTGGATAGTGTCATCAATGTTTATTTTGTTGAACTAGTTTGTACTTTTAAAAGTTGAGTTTGTTGTTGAATTTGTTGGTGTTTTTCAATGTTGAGGTTGTTGTTGAATTTTTTGGTTTTTTTCATTGTTGAGGTTGTTGTTTAATTTGTTGGCCTTTTTCAATGTTGAGGTTGTTGTTGAATTTGTTGGCGTTTTTCAATATTAAGGTTGTTGTTGAATTTGTTGGTTTTATGAATGTTGTTTGTCAACTTTTTTGTGTTTTTCAAATTTGAGGTTGTTGCGAATTTGTCGGTAATATTCAGCGTTAAGGTTGTTGAATTTGTTGGTGATTTTCAATATTGAGGTTGTTGTTGAATTTGTTGGCGTTTTTCAATGTTGAGGTTGTTGTTGAATTTGTTGGTATTATCAATGTCTTTTGTTGAACTTGTTTGTATTTTTAAAAGTTAAAGTTGTTGTTGAATTTGTTGGTGTTTTTTAACGTTGACGATGTTGAATTTGTTGGTGATTTTCAATTCAGAGGATGTTGTTCAATTTGTTGGTGTTATCAAAGTTCTGTTTTGGACTTCTTAGTACTTTTAAAGGTTGAGGTTGTTGTTGAATTGTTGGTATTTTTCAATGTTGCGGTTGTTGTTGAATTTTCTGTTGTTTTGCAATGTTGAGGTTGTTGTTGAATTTGTTGGTGTTATCAAAGTTTTTTGCTGAATAAATTTGTATTTTTAAAAGTTAAGGTTGTTGTTGAATTGGTTGGTATATTTCAATGTTGAGGTTGTTGAATTTGTTGGTGATTTTCAATATTGAGGTTGTTTTTGTATTTGTTGGTGTTATCAATGTTATTTTTTAGAACTGTTTTGTACTTTTAAACGTTGAGGATCTTGTTGAATTTGTTGGTGTTTTTCAATGTTGAGGTTTTTGTTAAATTATTTGGTGTTTTTCATTGTTGACGTTGTTGTTGAATTTGTTGGTGACTTTCAATATTGAGGTTGGTGAAGTTGTTGGTGTTTTTTAATGTTGAGGTTGTTGTTGAATTTGTTGGCGTTTTTCAATGTTGAGGTTGGTGTTGAATTTGTTGGTTTCTTTCAATATCGAGGTAGTTGTTGAATTTGTTCGTGTCATTCAATATTGAATTTATTGTTGAATTTGTTGGTGTTATCAATGTTTTTTTTGTACTTTTTCTCTTCTTTTAAAAGTTGAGGTTGTTGTTGAATTTGTTGGTGATTTTCAATGTTGAGGTTGTTTTTGAATTTATTGCTGTTATCAATGTTATTTTTTGAACATTTTTGTATTTTTGAAAGTTGAGCTTGTTGATGAATTCGTTGGTATTTTTGAATGTTGCGGTTGTTGTTGAATTATTTGTTGTTATTCATTGTTGAGTTTGTTTTTGAATTTGTTGGTGTTTTTCAATGTTGATGTTGTTGAATTTGTTGGTCATTTTCAATATTGAGGTTGGTGAAGTTGTTGGTGTTTTTCAATGTTGAGGTTGTTGTTGAATTTGTTGGCGTTTTTCAATGTTGAGGTTGTTGTTGAATTTATAGGTGTCTTTCAATATTGAGGTTGTTGAAGTTGTTGTTGTTTTTCAATGTTGAGGTTGTTGTTGAATTTGTTGTTGTTTTTCAATGTTGAAGTTGTTGTTGAATTTGTTGGTGTCTTTCAATATTGAGGTTGTTCAAGTTGTTGGTGTCTTTCAATATTGAGGTTGTTGTTAAATTTGTTGGTGACTTTCAATATCGAGGTTGTTGTTGAATTTGTTCGTGTCTTTCAATAATGAGGTTTTTGTTGAATTTGTTGGTGTTATCAATGGTTTTTTTGAACTTTTTCTCTTCATTTAAAATTTGAGGTTGTTGCTGAATTTGTTGGTGATTTTCAATGTTGAGGTTGTTTTTGAATTTGTTGCTGTTATCAATGTTATTTTTTGAACTTTTTTGTATTTTTGAAAGTTGAGCTTGGTGTTGAATTTGTTGGTGTTTATCAATGTTGAGGCTTTTGTTGAATTTGTTGGTGTCTTTCAATATTGAGGTTGTTATTGAATTTGTTGTTGACTTTGTTGGTGTTATCAGTGTTTTTTTTTAAACTTTTTTGTATTTTTGAAAGTTGAGCTTGGTGTTGAATTTGTTGGTGTTTTTCAATTTTCAGGTTGTTGTTGAATTTGTTGGTGTTTTTCATTGTTGAGGTTGTTGTTGAATTTGTTGGTGATTTTCATTGTTGAGGTTGTTGTTGAATTTGTTGGTGATTTTCAGTGTTGAGTTTGTTGAATTTGTTGGTGATTTTCAATGTTGAGGTTGATGTTGAACTTGTTGGTGTCTTTCAATATTGTGGTTGTTGTTGATTTTGTTGGTGTTATCAATGTCTTTTGTTGAACTTGTTTGTATTTAAGGCTGTTGTTGAATTTCTTGGTGATTTTCAATATTGAGTTTGTTGTTAAATTTGTTGCTGTTATCAATGTAATTTTTTGAACTGTTTTGCATTTTTTAATGTTGAGGTTGTTCTTGAATTTTTTGGTGTTTTTCATTGTTTAGGTTGTTGAAGTTGTTGGTGTTTTTTCAATGTTGACTTTGTTGTTGAATTTGTTGGTGTTTTTCAATGTTGAGGATGTTGAATTTGTTAGTGATTTTCAATTATGAGGATGTTGTTGAATTTGTTGGTGTTAACAAAGTGTTTTGTTGAATAAATGTGTATTTTTAAAAGTTAAGGTTGTTGTTGAATTTGTTGGTGTTTTTCAATGTTGAGGTTGTTGAATTTGTTTGTGATTTTCAATATTGAGGTTGTTGTTGAATTTGTTGGTGTTTTTCAATGATGATGTTGTTGAATTTGTTGGTGATTTTCAATATTGAGTTTGTTGTTGAATTTGTTGGTGTTATCAATGTTATTTTTTGAACTTTTTTGTATTTTAGCAAGTTGTGCTTGTTGTTGAATTTGTCAGTATTTTTCAATTTTGATGTTGTTGTTGAATTTATTGGTGTTTTTCAATGTTGATGTTGTTGAATTTGTTGGTGATTTTCAATATTGAATTTGTTGTTGAATTTGTTGGCGTTATCAATGTTATTTTTTGAACTTTTTTGTATTTTTTATTGTTGAGGTTGTTGTTAAATTTGTCGGTGTTTTTCAATGTTGAGGTTGTTGTTGAATTTCTTCGTGTTATCAATTTCTTTTGTTGAACTTGTTTGTATTTTCAAAAGTTAAGGTTGTTGTTGAATTTGTTGGTATTTTTCAATGTTGCGGCTGTTGTTGAATTTTTAGGTGTTTTCAATGTTGAGGTTGTTGTTGAATTTGTTGGTGTCTTTCAATATTGAGGTTGTTGAAGTTGTTGTTGTTTTTCAATGTTGAGGTTGTTGTTGAATTTGTTGGTTTCTTTCAATATTGAGGTTGTTGAAGTTGTTGGCGTCTTTCAATATTGAGGTAGTTGTTAAATATGTTGGTGACTTTCAATATCGAGGTTGTTGTTGAATTTGTTCGTGTCTTTCAATATTGAGGTTTTTGTTGAATTTGTTGGTGTTATCAATGGTTTTTTTGAACTTTTTCTCCTCATTTAATATTTGAGGTTGTTGCTGAATTTGTTGGTGATTTTCAATGTTGAGGTTGTTTTTGAATTTGTTGCTGTTATCAATGTTATTTTTTGAACTTTTTTGTATTTTTGAAAGTTGAGCTTGGTGTTGAATTTGTTGGTGTTTTTCAATGTTGTGGCTTTTGTTGAATTTGTTGGTGTCTTTCAATATTGAGGTTGTTATTGAATTTGTTGTTGACTTTGTTGGTGTTATCAGTGTTTTTTTTTAAACTTTTTTGTATTTTTGAAAGTTGAGCTTGGTGTTGAATTTGTTGGTGTTTTTCAATTTTCAGGTTGTTGTTGAATTTGTTGGTGTTTTTCATTGTTGAGGTTGTTGTTGAATTTGTTGGTGATTTTCATTGTTGAGGTTGTTGTTGAATTTGTTGGTGATTTTCAGTGTTGAGTTTGTTGAATTTGTTGGTGATTTTCAATGTTGAGGTTGATGTTGAACTTGTTGGTTTCTTTCAATATTGTGGTTGTTGTTGATTTTGTTGGTGTTATCAATGTCTTTTGTTGAACTTGTTTGTATTTAAGGCTGTTGTTGAATTTCTTGGTGATTTTCAATATTGAGTTTGTTGTTTAATTTGTTGGTGTTATCAATGTAATTTTTTGAACTGTTTTGCATTTTTTAATGTTGAGGTTGTTCTTGAATTTTTTGGTGTTTTTCATTGTTTAGGTTGTTGAAGTTGTTGGTGTTTTTTCAATGTTGACTTTGTTGTTGAATTTGTTGGTGTTTTTCAATGTTGAGTTTGTTGTTGAATTTGTTGGTGTTTTTCAATGTTGAGTTTGTTGTTGAATTTGTTGGTGTTTTTCATTGTTGAGGTTGTTGTTGAATTTCTTGGTGTTATCAATGTCTTTTGTTGAACTTGTTTGTATTTAAGGTTGTTGTTGAATTTGTTGGTGTTTTTCAACGTTGAGGATGTTGAATTTGTTGGTGATTTTCAATTATGAGGATGTTGTTGAATTTGTTGGTGTTAACAAAGTGTTTTGTTGAATAAATGTGTATTTTTAAAAGTTAAGGTTGTTGTTGAATTTGTTGGTGTTTTTCAATGTTGAGGTTGTTGAATTTGTTTGTGATTTTCAATATTGAGGTTGTTGTTGAATTTATTGGTGTTTTTCAATATTGAGTTTGTTGTTGAATTTGTTGGTGTTATCAATGTTATTATTTGAACTTTTTTGTATTTTTTAATGTTGAGGTTGTTGTTGAATTTGTTGGTATTTTTCAAATTTCCATTTGTTGTCGAATTTTTTGGTGTTTTTCATTGTTGAGGTTGTTGAAGTTGTTGGTGTTTTTCAATGTTGAGGTTTTTGTTGAATTTGTTGGCATTTTTCAATGTTGAGGTTGTTGTTGAAGTTGTTGGTGTCTTTCAGTACTGAGGTTGTTGTTGAATTTGTTGGTGACTTTCAATATTGAGGTTGTTGTTGAATCTGTTAGTGTCTTTCAATATTGAGGTTATTGTTGAATTTGTTGGTGTTATCAATGTTTTTTTTGAACTTTTTCTCTTTTTTTAAAAGTTGAGGTTGTTGTTGAATTTGTTGGTGACTTTCAATATTGAGGTTGTTGTTTTAATTTGTTGGTGTTATAAATGTTCTTTTTAAAACTTATTTGTATTTTTGGAAGTTGAGCTTGTTGTTGAATTTGTTGGTGTTTTTTCAATGTTGAGGTTGATCTTGAATTTATTGTTGTTTTTCAATGTTGAGGTTGTTGTTGAATTTGTTCGTGATTTTCAATGTTGAGGTTTTTCTTGAATTTTCTTGTTTTTAATTGTTGAGGTTATTTTTAAATTTGTTGTTGGTTTTCAATGTTGAGGTTGTTGTTCAATTTCTTGGTGTTATCCATGTTATTTTTTGAACTTTTTTGTATTTTAGCAAGTTGTGCTTGTTGTGGAATTTGTCAGTATTTTTAAATTTTGATGTTGTTGTTGAATTTATTGGTGTTTCTCAATGTTGATGTTGTTGAATTTGTTGGTGATTTTCAATATTGAATTTGTTGTTGAATTTGTTGGCGTTATCAATGTTATTTTTTGAACTTTTTTGTATTTTTTATTGTTGAGGTTGTTGTTAAATTTGTCGGTGTTTTTCAATGTTGAGGTTGTTGTTGAATTTCTTCGTGTTATCAATTTCTTTTGTTGAACTTGTTTGTATTTTCAAAAGTTAAGGTTGTTGTTGAATTTGTTGGTATTTTTCAATGTTGCGGCTGTTGTTGAATTTTTAGGTGTTTTCAATGTTGAGGTTGTTGTTGAATTTTTTAGTGTTTCTGAATGTTGAGGTTGTTGTTGAATTTGTTGATGCTATCAAAGTTATTTGTTGAATAAATTTGTATTTTTAAAAGTTAAGGTTGTTCTGGAATTTGTTGGTGTTTTTCAATGATGAGGTTGTTGAATTTGTTGGTGATTTTCAATATTGAGGTTGTTGTTGAATTTGTTAGTGTTATGAATGTTATTTTTTGAACTGTTTTGTACTTTTAAACGTTGAGGTTGTTGTTGAATTTGTTGGTGTTTTTCAATGTTGAGGTTTTGGTTGAATTTGTTGGCATTTTTCAATGTTGAGGTTGTTGTTGAATTTGTTGGTGTTATCGATGTTTTTTTTGAACTTTTTCTCTTTTTTTAAAAGTTGAGATTGTTGTTGAATTTGTTGGTGATTTTCAATATTGAGGTTGTTGTAGAATTTGTTGGTGTTATAAATGTTCTTTTTAAACCTTATTTGTATTTTTGGAAGTTGAGCTTGTTGTTGAATTTGTTGGTTTTTTTTCAATGTTGAGGTTGTTCTTGAATTTATTGTTGTTTTTCAATGTTGAGGTTGTTCTTGAATTTATTGTTGTTTTTCAATGTTGAGGTTGTTGAATTTGTTCATGATTTTCAATGTTGAGGTTTTTCTTGAATTTTCTTGTTTTTAATTGTTGAGGTTCTTGTTAAATTTGTTGTTGTTTTTCAATGTTGAGGTTGTTGTTGAATTTGTTGGCGTTATCCATGTTATTTTTTGAACTTTTTTGTATTTTAGAAAGTTGTGCTTGTTGTTGAATTTGTCACTTTTTTTCAATGTTGAGGTTTTTGTCGAATTTATTGATGTTTTTCAATGTTGATGTTGTTGAATTTGTGGGTGATTTTCAATATTTAATTTGTCGTGGAATTTGTTGGCGTTATCAATGTTATTTTTTGAACTTTTTTGTATTTTTTAATGTTGAGGTTGTTGTTGAATTTGTTGGTATTTTTCAATGTTGCGGTTGTTGTTGAATTTTTTGGTTTTTTTCATTGTTTAGGTTGTTGTTGAAGTTGTTGGTGTTTTTTCATTGTTGAGTTTGTTGTTAGATTTGTCGGTGTTTTTCAATGTTGACGTTGTAGTAGAATTTTTTGGTGTTTTTCATTGTTGAGGTTGTTGTTGAATTTCTTGGTGTTATCAATGTCTTTTGTTGAACCTGTTTGTATTTTTAAAAGTTAAGCTTGTTGTTGAATTTCTTGGTGTTTTTCAATGTTGAGGATGTTGAATTTGTTGGTGATTTTCAATTCTGAGGATGTTGTTCAATTTGTTGGTGTTACCAAAGTTCTTTCTTGAACTTTTTTGCACTTTTAAAGGTTGAGGTTGTTCTTGAATTTGTTGGTGTTTTTCAATGTTGAGGTTGTTGTTGAATTTGTTGGTGTTATCAAAGTTTTTTCTTGAATAAATTTGTATTTTTAAAAGTTAAGGTTGTTCTTGAATTTGTTGGTGTTTTTCAATGTTGAGGTTGTTGAATTTGTTGGTGATTTTCAATATTGAGGTTGTTGTTGAATTTTTTGGTGTTATCAATGTTATTTTTTGAACTTTTTTGTGCTTTTAAAGATTGAGGTTATTGTTGAATTTGTTGGCGTTTTTTAATGTTGAGTTTTTTGTTAAATGTTTTGGTGTTTTTCATTGTTCACGTTGTTGTTAAATTTGTTGGTGTTTTAAAATGTTGTTGTTGTTGTTGAATTTGTTGTGAACATTCAATATTGAGGTTGTTGTTGAATTTGTTGGTGTTATCCATGTAATTTTTTGAACTTTTTTGCATTTTTGAAATTTGAGATTGTTGTTAAATTTGTTGGTTTTTTTCAATGTTGAATTTGTTGTTGAATTTATTGGTGTTTTTCATTGTTGAGGTTGTTGAAGTTGTTGGTGTTTTTCTCTATTCAGGTTATTGTTGAATTTGTAGGTGTTTTTCAATGTTAAGGTTGTTGTTGAATTTGTTGGGGTTTTTCAATGTTGAGGTTGTAGAATTTGTTGGTGATTTTCAATATTGAGTTTGTTGTTGAATTTGATGGTGTTATCAATGTTATTTTTTTGAACATTTTTGTATTTTTCAAAGTTGAAGTTGTTCTTGAATTTGCTGGTGTTTTTCAATGTGGATGTTGTGGTTTGATTTTGTTGGTGTTATCCATGTTATTTTTTGAAACTTTTTTGTATTTTTGAAAGTTGAGGTTGTAGTTAAATTTGTTGGTGTTATCAATGGTTGTATTGTTGAACTTTTTTGTCGTATAAAAGTTGAGGTTGTTGTTGACACTGTTGGTGTTTTTCAATGTTATGGTTCTTGTTGAATTTGTTGGTGTTCTTCATTGGTGAGGTTTTTGTTGAATTTTCTGTTCTTTTCATTGTTGAGGTTGTTGTTGAATTTGTTGATGTTTTTCAAAGTTTAGGTCGTTGAATTTGTTGGTGATTCTCAATATTAAGCTTATTGTTGAATTTGTTGGAGTCATGAATGGTTTTTTTTAAACTTTTTTGTGTTTTTCAAAGTTGAAGTTGTTGGGAATTTGTTGGTGATATTCAGTGTTGAGGTTGTTGAATTTGTTGGTGATTTTCAACATTGAGGATGTTGTTGAATTTGTTGGCGTTTTTCAATGTTGAGGTTGTTGTTGAGATTGTTGGTGATTTTCAATTTGGGGTTGTTGTTGAATTTGGTGGTGTTTTACATTGTTGAGGTTCATGAAGTTGTTGGTGTTTTTTCAATCTTAAGGTTGTTGTTAAATTTGTCGGTGTTTTTCAACGTTGAGGTTGTTGTTGAATTTCTTGGTGTTTTTCAATGTTGAGGATGTTGTTCAATTTGTTGGTGTTATCAAAGTTCTTTTTTGAACTTATTTATACTTTTAAAGGTTGAGGTGGTTTTTGAATTTGTTGGTATATTTCAATGTTACGGTTTTTGTGAATTTGTAGGTGTTTTGCAATGTTGAGGTTGTTGTTGAAGTTGTTGGTGTTATCAAAGTTTCTTGTTGAATTAATTTGTATTTTTAAATGTTAAGGTTGTTGTTGAATTTGTTGGTGTTTTTCAATGTTGAGGTTGTTGAATTTGTTGGTGATTTTCAATGTTGAGGTTGATGTTGAATTTGTTGGTGTTTTTCATTGTTGAGGTTGTTGTTGAATTTGTTGGTGATTTTCATTGTTGAGGTTGTTGTTGAATTTGTTGGTGATTTTCAATGTTGAGTTTGTTGAATTTGTTGGTGATTTTCAATGTTGAGGTTGATGTTGAACTTGTTGGTGTCTTTCAATATTGTGGTTGTTGTTGATTTTGTTGGTGTTATCAATGTCTTTTGTTGAACTTGTTTGTATTTAAGGCTGTTGTTGAATTTCTTGGTGATTTTCAATATTGAGTTTGTTGTTTAATTTGTTGGTGTTATCAATGTAATTTTTTGAACTGTTTGGCATTTTTTAATGTTGAGGTTGTTCTTGAATTTTTTGGTGTTTTTCATTGTTTAGGTTGTTGAAGTTGTTGGTGCTTTTTCAATGTTGACTTTGTTGTTGAATTTGTTGGTGTTTTTCAATGTTGAGTTTGTTGTTGAATTTGTTGGTGTTTTTCAATGTTGAGTTTGTTGTTGAATTTGTTGGTGTTTTTCATTGTTGAGGTTGTTGTTGAATTTCTTGGTGTTATCAATGTCTTTTGTTGAACTTGTTTGTATTTAAGGTTGTTGTTGAATTTGTTGGTGTTTTTCAACGTTGAGGATGTTGAATTTGTTGGTGATTTTCAATTATGAGGATGTTGTTGAATTTGTTGGTGTTAACAAAGTGTTTTGTTGAATAAATGTGTATTTTTAAAAGTTAAGGTTGTTGTTGAATTTGTTGGTGTTTTTCAATGTTGAGGTTGTTGAATTTGTTTGTGATTTTCAATATTGAGGTTGTTGTTGAATTTATTGGTGTTTTTCAATATTGAGTTTGTTGTTGAATTTGTTGGTGTTATCAATGTTATTATTTGAACTTTTTTGTATTTTTTAATGTTGAGGTTGTTGTTGAATTTGTTGGTATTTTTCAAATTTCCGTTTGTTGTCGAATTTTTTGGTGTTTTTCATTGTTGAGGTTGTTGAAGTTGTTGGTGTTTTTCAATGTTGAGGTTTTTGTTGAATTTGTTGGCATTTTTCAATGTTGAGGTTGTTGTTGAAGTTGTTGGTGTCTTTCAGTACTGAGGTTGTTGTTGAATTTGTTGGTGACTTTCAATATTGAGGTTGTTGTTGAATCTGTTAGTGTCTTTCAATATTGAGGTTATTGTTGAATTTGTTGGTGTTATCAATGTTTTTTTTGAACTTTTTCTCTTTTTTTAAAAGTTGAGGTTGTTGTTGAATTTGTTGGTGACTTTCAATATTGAGGTTGTTGTTTTAATTTGTTGGTGTTATAAATGTCCTTTTTAAAACTTATTTGTATTTTTGGAAGTTGAGCTTGTTGTTGAATTTGTTGGTGTTTTTTCAATGTTGAGGTTGATCTTGAATTTATTGTTGTTTTTCAATGTTGAGGTTGTTGTTGAATTTGTTCGTGATTTTCAATGTTGAGGTTTTTCTTGAATTTTCTTGTTTTTAATTGTTGAGGTTATTTTTAAATTTGTTGTTGGTTTTCAATGTTGAGGTTGTTGTTCAATTTCTTGGTGTTATCCATGTTATTTTTTGAACTTTTTTGTATTTTAGCAAGTTGTGCTTGTTGTGGAATTTGTCAGTATTTTTAAATTTTGATGTTGTTGTTGAATTTATTGGTGCTTCTCAATGTTGATGTTGTTGAATTTGTTGGTGATTTTCAATATTGAATTTGTTGTTGAATTTGTTGGCGTTATCAATGTTATTTTTTGAACTTTTTTGTATTTTTTATTGTTGAGGTTGTTGTTAAATTTGTCGGTGTTTTTCAATGTTGAGGTTGTTGTTGAATTTCTTCGTGTTATCAATTTCTTTTGTTGAACTTGTTTGTATTTTCAAAAGTTAAGGTTGTTGTTGAATTTGTTGGTATTTTTCAATGTTGCGGCTGTTGTTGAATTTTTAGGTGTTTTCAATGTTGAGGTTGTTGTTGAATTTTTTAGTGTTTCTGAATGTTGAGGTTGTTGTTGAATTTGTTGATGCTATCAAAGTTATTTGTTGAATAAATTTGTATTTTTAAAAGTTAAGGTTGTTCTGGAATTTGTTGGTGTTTTTCAATGATGAGGTTGTTGAATTTGTTGGTGATTTTCAATATTGAGGTTGTTGTTGAATTTGTTAGTGTTATGAATGTTATTTTTTGAACTGTTTTGTACTTTTAAACGTTGAGGTTGTTGTTGAATTTGTAGGTGTTTTGCAATGTTGAGGTTGTTGTTGAAGTTGTTGGTGTTATCAAAGTTTCTTGTTGAATTAATTTGTATTTTTAAATGTTAAGGTTGTTGTTGAATTTGTTGGTGTTTTTCAATGTTGAGGTTGTTGAATTTGTTGGTGATTTTCAATGTTGAGGTTGATGTTGAATTTGTTGGTGTTTTTCATTGTTGAGGTTGTTGTTGAATTTGTTGGTGATTTTCATTGTTGAGGTTGTTGTTGAATTTGTTGGTGATTTTCAATGTTGAGTTTGTTGAATTTGTTGGTGATTTTCAATGTTGAGGTTGATGTTGAACTTGTTGGTGTCTTTCAATATTGTGGTTGTTGTTGATTTTGTTGGTGTTATCAATGTCTTTTGTTGAACTTGTTTGTATTTAAGGCTGTTGTTGAATTTCTTGGTGATTTTCAATATTGAGTTTGTTGTTTAATTTGTTGGTGTTATCAATGTAATTTTTTGAACTGTTTGGCATTTTTTAATGTTGAGGTTGTTCTTGAATTTTTTGGTGTTTTTCATTGTTTAGGTTGTTGAAGTTATTGGTGCTTTTTCAATGTTGACTTTGTTGTTGAATTTGTTGGTGTTTTTCAATGTTGAGTTTGTTGTTGAATTTGTTGGTGTTTTTCAATGTTGAGTTTGTTGTTGAATTTGTTGGTGTTTTTCATTGTTGAGGTTGTTGTTGAATTTCTTGGTGTTATCAATGTCTTTTGTTGAACTTGTTTGTATTTAAGGTTGTTGTTGAATTTGTTGGTGTTTTTCAACGTTGAGGATGTTGAATTTGTTGGTGATTTTCAATTATGAGGATGTTGTTGAATTTGTTGGTGTTAACAAAGTGTTTTGTTGAATAAATGTGTATTTTTAAAAGTTAAGGTTGTTGTTGAATTTGTTGGTGTTTTTCAATGTTGAGGTTGTTGAATTTGTTTGTGATTTTCAATATTGAGGTTGTTGTTGAATTTATTGGTGTTTTTCAATATTGAGTTTGTTGTTGAATTTGTTGGTGTTATCAATGTTATTATTTGAACTTTTTTGTATTTTTTAATGTTGAGGTTGTTGTTGAATTTGTTGGTATTTTTCAAATTTCCGTTTGTTGTCGAATTTTTTGGTGTTTTTCATTGTTGAGGTTGTTGAAGTTGTTGGTGTTTTTCAATGTTGAGGTTTTTGTTGAATTTGTTGGCATTTTTCAATGTTGAGGTTGTTGTTGAAGTTGTTGGTGTCTTTCAGTACTGAGGTTGTTGTTGAATTTGTTGGTGACTTTCAATATTGAGGTTGTTGTTGAATCTGTTAGTGTCTTTCAATATTGAGGTTATTGTTGAATTTGTTGGTGTTATCAATGTTTTTTTTGAACTTTTTCTCTTTTTTTAAAAGTTGAGGTTGTTGTTGAATTTGTTGGTGACTTTCAATATTGAGGTTGTTGTTTTAATTTGTTGGTGTTATAAATGTCCTTTTTAAAACTTATTTGTATTTTTGGAAGTTGAGCTTGTTGTTGAATTTGTTGGTGTTTTTTCAATGTTGAGGTTGATCTTGAATTTATTGTTGTTTTTCAATGTTGAGGTTGTTGTTGAATTTGTTCGTGATTTTCAATGTTGAGGTTTTTCTTGAATTTTCTTGTTTTTAATTGTTGAGGTTATTTTTAAATTTGTTGTTGGTTTTCAATGTTGAGGTTGTTGTTCAATTTCTTGGTGTTATCCATGTTATTTTTTGAACTTTTTTGTATTTTAGCAAGTTGTGCTTGTTGTGGAATTTGTCAGTATTTTTAAATTTTGATGTTGTTGTTGAATTTATTGGTGTTTCTCAATGTTGATGTTGTTGAATTTGTTGGTGATTTTCAATATTGAATTTGTTGTTGAATTTGTTGGCGTTATCAATGTTATTTTTTGAACTTTTTTGTATTTTTTATTGTTGAGGTTGTTGTTAAATTTGTCGGTGTTTTTCAATGTTGAGGTTGTTGTTGAATTTCTTCGTGTTATCAATTTCTTTTGTTGAACTTGTTTGTATTTTCAAAAGTTAAGGTTGTTGTTGAATTTGTTGGTATTTTTCAATGTTGCGGCTGTTGTTGAATTTTTAGGTGTTTTCAATGTTGAGGTTGTTGTTGAATTTTTTAGTGTTTCTGAATGTTGAGGTTGTTGTTGAATTTGTTGATGCTATCAAAGTTATTTGTTGAATAAATTTGTATTTTTAAAAGTTAAGGTTGTTCTGGAATTTGTTGGTGTTTTTCAATGATGAGGTTGTTGAATTTGTTGGTGATTTTCAATATTGAGGTTGTTGTTGAATTTGTTAGTGTTATGAATGTTATTTTTTGAACTGTTTTGTACTTTTAAACGTTGAGGTTGTTGTTGAATTTGTTGGTGTTTTTCAATGTTGAGGTTTTGGTTGAATTTGTTGGCATTTTTCAATGTTGAGGTTGTTGTTGAATTTGTTGGTGTCTTTCAGTATTGAGGTTCTTGTTGAATTCGTTGGTGACTTTCAATATTGAGGTTGTTGTTTAATTTTTTGGTGACTTTCAATATTGAGGTTCTTGTTGAATCTGTTCGTCTCTTTCA
Source organism: Cetorhinus maximus (assembly GCF_964194155.1). Classification (NCBI taxonomy): domain Eukaryota; kingdom Metazoa; phylum Chordata; class Chondrichthyes; order Lamniformes; family Cetorhinidae; genus Cetorhinus; species Cetorhinus maximus. The sequence continues at coordinate 69,632 of NW_027596788.1, forward strand.
ATATTGAGGTTATTGTTGAATTTGTTGGTGTTATCGATGTTTTTTTTGAACTTTTTCTCTTTTTTTAAAAGTTGAGATTGTTGTTGAATTTGTTGGTGATTTTCAATATTGAGGTTGTTGTAGAATTTGTTGGTGTTATAAATGTTCTTTTTAAACCTTATTTGTATTTTTGGAAGTTGAGCTTGTTGTTGAATTTGTTGGTTTTTTTTCAATGTTGAGGTTGTTCTTGAATTTATTGTTGTTTTTCAATGTTGAGGTTGTTCTTGAATTTATTGTTGTTTTTCAATGTTGAGGTTGTTGAATTTGTTCGTGATTTTCAATGTTGAGGTTTTTCTTGAATTTTCTTGTTTTTAATTGTTGAGGTTCTTGTTAAATTTGTTGTTGTTTTTCAATGTTGAGGTTGTTGTTGAATTTGTTGGCGTTATCCATGTTATTTTTTGAACTTTTTTGTATTTTAGAAAGTTGTGCTTGTTGTTGAATTTGTCACTTTTTTTCAATGTTGAGGTTTTTGTCGAATTTATTGATGTTTTTCAATGTTGATGTTGTTGAATTTGTGGGTGATTTTCAATATTTAATTTGTCGTGGAATTTGTTGGCGTTATCAATGTTATTTTTTGAACTTTTTTGTATTTTTTAATGTTGAGGTTGTTGTTGAATTTGTTGGTATTTTTCAATGTTGCGGTTGTTGTTGAATTTTTTGGTTTTTTTCATTGTTTAGGTTGTTGTTGAAGTTGTTGGTGTTTTTTCATTGTTGAGTTTGTTGTTAGATTTGTCGGTGTTTTTCAATGTTGACGTTGTAGTAGAATTTTTTGGTGTTTTTCATTGTTGAGGTTGTTGTTGAATTTCTTGGTGTTATCAATGTCTTTTGTTGAACCTGTTTGTATTTTTAAAAGTTAAGCTTGTTGTTGAATTTCTTGGTGTTTTTCAATGTTGAGGATGTTGAATTTGTTGGTGATTTTCAATTCTGAGGATGTTGTTCAATTTGTTGGTGTTATCAAAGTTCTTTCTTGAACTTTTTTGCACTTTTAAAGGTTGAGGTTGTTCTTGAATTTGTTGGTGTTTTTCAATGTTGAGGTTGTTGTTGAATTTGTTGGTGTTATCAAAGTTTTTTCTTGAATAAATTTGTATTTTTAAAAGTTAAGGTTGTTCTTGAATTTGTTGGTGTTTTTCAATGTTGAGGTTGTTGAATTTGTTGGTGATTTTCAATATTGAGGTTGTTGTTGAATTTTTTGGTGTTATCAATGTTATTTTTTGAACTTTTTTGTGCTTTTAAAGATTGAGGTTATTGTTGAATTTGTTGGCGTTTTTTAATGTTGAGTTTTTTGTTAAATGTTTTGGTGTTTTTCATTGTTCACGTTGTTGTTAAATTTGTTGGTGTTTTAAAATGTTGTTGTTGTTGTTGAATTTGTTGTGAACATTCAATATTGAGGTTGTTGTTGAATTTGTTGGTGTTATCCATGTAATTTTTTGAACTTTTTTGCATTTTTGAAATTTGAGATTGTTGTTAAATTTGTTGGTTTTTTTCAATGTTGAATTTGTTGTTGAATTTATTGGTGTTTTTCATTGTTGAGGTTGTTGAAGTTGTTGGTGTTTTTCTCTATTCAGGTTATTGTTGAATTTGTAGGTGTTTTTCAATGTTAAGGTTGTTGTTGAATTTGTTGGGGTTTTTCAATGTTGAGGTTGTAGAATTTGTTGGTGATTTTCAATATTGAGTTTGTTGTTGAATTTGATGGTGTTATCAATGTTATTTTTTTGAACATTTTTGTATTTTTCAAAGTTGAAGTTGTTCTTGAATTTGCTGGTGTTTTTCAATGTGGATGTTGTGGTTTGATTTTGTTGGTGTTATCAATGTTATTTTTTGAAACTTTTTTGTATTTTTGAAAGTTGAGGTTGTAGTTAAATTTGTTGGTGTTATCAATGGTTGTATTGTTGAACTTTTTTGTCGTATAAAAGTTGAGGTTGTTGTTGACACTGTTGGTGTTTTTCAATGTTATGGTTCTTGTTGAATTTGTTGGTGTTCTTCATTGGTGAGGTTTTTGTTGAATTTTCTGTTCTTTTCATTGTTGAGGTTGTTGTTGAATTTGTTGATGTTTTTCAAAGTTTAGGTCGTTGAATTTGTTGGTGATTCTCAATATTAAGCTTATTGTTGAATTTGTTGGAGTCATGAATGGTTTTTTTTAAACTTTTTTGTGTTTTTCAAAGTTGAAGTTGTTGGGAATTTGTTGGTGATATTCAGTGTTGAGGTTGTTGAATTTGTTGGTGATTTTCAACATTGAGGATGTTGTTGAATTTGTTGGCGTTTTTCAATGTTGAGGTTGTTGTTGAGATTGTTGGTGATTTTCAATTTGGGGTTGTTGTTGAATTTGGTGGTGTTTTACATTGTTGAGGTTCATGAAGTTGTTGGTGTTTTTTCAATCTTAAGGTTGTTGTTAAATTTGTCGGTGTTTTTCAACGTTGAGGTTGTTGTTGAATTTCTTGGTGTTTTTCAATGTTGAGGATGTTGTTCAATTTGTTGGTGTTATCAAAGTTCTTTTTTGAACTTATTTATACTTTTAAAGGTTGAGGTGGTTTTTGAATTTGTTGGTATATTTCAATGTTACGGTTTTTGTTGAATTTGTAGGTGTTTTGCAATGTTGAGGATGTTGTTCAATTTGTTGGTGTTATCAAAGTTCTTTTTTGAACTTATTTATACTTTTAAAGGTTGAGGTGGTTTTTGAATTTGTTGGTATATTTCAATGTTACGGTTTTTGTTGAATTTGTTGGTGTTTTTCATTGTTGAGGTTGTTGTTGAATTTGTTGGTGATTTTCATTGTTGAGGTTGTTGTTGAATTTGTTGGTGATTTTCAATGTTGAGTTTGTTGAATTTGTTGGTGATTTTCAATGTTGAGGTTGATGTTGAACTTGTTGGTGTCTTTCAATATTGTGGTTGTTGTTGATTTTGTTGGTGTTATCAATGTCTTTTGTTGAACTTGTTTGTATTTAAGGCTGTTGTTGAATTTCTTGGTGATTTTCAATATTGAGTTTGTTGTTTAATTTGTTGGTGTTATCAATGTAATTTTTTGAACTGTTTTGCATTTTTTAATGTTGAGGTTGTTCTTGAATTTTTTGGTGTTTTTCATTGTTTAGATTGTTGAAGTTGTTGGTGCTTTTTCAATGTTGACTTTGTTGTTGAATTTGTTGGTGTTTTTCAATGTTGAGTTTGTTGTTGAATTTGTTGGTGTTTTTCAATGTTGAGTTTGTTGTTGAATTTGTTGGTGTTTTTCATTGTTGAGGTTGTTGTTGAATTTCTTGGTGTTATCAATGTCTTTTGTTGAACTTGTTTGTATTTAAGGTTGTTGTTGAATTTGTTGGTGTTTTTCAACGTTGAGGATGTTGAATTTGTTGGTGATTTTCAATTATGAGGATGTTGTTGAATTTGTTGGTGTTAACAAAGTGTTTTGTTGAATAAATGTGTATTTTTAAAAGTTAAGGTTGTTGTTGAATTTGTTGGTGTTTTTCAATGTTGAGGTTGTTGAATTTGTTTGTGATTTTCAATATTGAGGTTGTTGTTGAATTTATTGGTGTTTTTCAATATTGAGTTTGTTGTTGAATTTGTTGGTGTTATCAATGTTATTATTTGAACTTTTTTGTATTTTTTAATGTTGAGGTTGTTGTTGAATTTGTTGGTATTTTTCAAATTTCCGTTTGTTGTCGAATTTTTTGGTGTTTTTCATTGTTGAGGTTGTTGAAGTTGTTGGTGTTTTTCAATGTTGAGGTTGTTGTTGAATTTGTTGGTGTTTTTCATTGTTGAGGTTGTTGTTGAAGTTGTTGGTGTTATCAATGTTTTTTTTGTTCAACTTGTTTGTATTTTTTAAAGTTGATGTTTCTGTTGTATTTGTTGGTGTTTTGCAATGGTGAGGGTTTTTGTTGAATTTTTTGGTGTTTTCATTGTTGAGGTTGTTTTTAAATTTGTTGGTGTTTTTCAATGTTGAGGTTGTTATTGAATTTGTTGGTGATTTTCAATATTGAGGTTGTAGTTGAATTTGTTGGTATTGTCAATATTTATTTTGTTGAACATTTTTGTAGTTTTAAAAGTTGAGGTTGTCTCTGAAATGTTTTTATTGTTTTTCAATGTTGATGTTGTTGTGAATTGGATAGTGTCATCAATGTTTATTTTGTTGAACTAGTTTGTACTTTTAAAAGTTGAGTTTGTTGTTGAATTTGTTGGTGTTTTTCAATGTTGAGGTTGTTGTTGAATTTTTTGGTTTTTTTCATTGTTGAGGTTGTTGTTTAATTTGTTGGCCTTTTTCAATGTTGAGGTTGTTGTTGAATTTGTTGGCGTTTTTCAATATTAAGGTTGTTGTTGAATTTGTTGGTTTTATGAATGTTGTTTGTCAACTTTTTTGTGTTTTTCAAATTTGAGGTTGTTGCGAATTTGTCGGTAATATTCAGCGTTAAGGTTGTTGAATTTGTTGGTGATTTTCAATATTGAGGTTGTTGTTGAATTTGTTGGCGTTTTTCAATGTTGAGGTTGTTGTTGAATTTGTTGGTATTATCAATGTCTTTTGTTGAACTTGTTTGTATTTTTAAAAGTTAAAGTTGTTGTTGAATTTGTTGGTGTTTTTTAACGTTGACGATGTTGAATTTGTTGGTGATTTTCAATTCAGAGGATGTTGTTCAATTTGTTGGTGTTATCAAAGTTCTGTTTTGGACTTCTTAGTACTTTTAAAGGTTGAGGTTGTTGTTGAATTGTTGGTATTTTTCAATGTTGCGGTTGTTGTTGAATTTTCTGTTGTTTTGCAATGTTGAGGTTGTTGTTGAATTTGTTGGTGTTATCAAAGTTTTTTGCTGAATAAATTTGTATTTTTAAAAGTTAAGGTTGTTGTTGAATTGGTTGGTATATTTCAATGTTGAGGTTGTTGAATTTGTTGGTGATTTTCAATATTGAGGTTGTTTTTGTATTTGTTGGTGTTATCAATGTTATTTTTTAGAACTGTTTTGTACTTTTAAACGTTGAGGATCTTGTTGAATTTGTTGGTGTTTTTCAATGTTGAGGTTTTTGTTAAATTATTTGGTGTTTTTCATTGTTGACGTTGTTGTTGAATTTGTTGCTGACTTTCAATATTGAGGTTGGTGAAGTTGTTGGTGTTTTTTAATGTTGAGGTTGTTGTTGAATTTGTTGGCGTTTTTCAATGTTGAGGTTGGTGTTGAATTTGTTGGTTTCTTTCAATATCGAGGTAGTTGTTGAATTTGTTCGTGTCATTCAATATTGAATTTATTGTTGAATTTGTTGGTGTGATCAATGTTTTTTTTGTACTTTTTCTCTTCTTTTAAAAGTTGAGGTTGTTGTTGAATTTGTTGGTGATTTTCAATGTTGAGGTTGTTTTTGAATTTATTGCTGTTATCAATGTTATTTTTTGAACATTTTTGTATTTTTGAAAGTTGAGCTTGTTGATGAATTCGTTGGTATTTTTGAATGTTGCGGTTGTTGTTGAATTATTTGTTGTTATTCATTGTTGAGTTTGTTTTTGAATTTGTTGGTGTTTTTCAATGTTGATGTTGTTGAATTTGTTGGTCATTTTCAATATTGAGGTTGGTGAAGTTGTTGGTGTTTTTCAATGTTGAGGTTGTTGTTGAATTTGTTGGCGTTTTTCAATGTTGAGGTTGTTGTTGAATTTATAGGTGTCTTTCAATATTGAGGTTGTTGAAGTTGTTGTTGTTTTTCAATGTTGAGGTTGTTGTTGAATTTGTTGTTGTTTTTCAATGTTGAAGTTGTTGTTGAATTTGTTGGTGTCTTTCAATATTGAGGTTGTTCAAGTTGTTGGTGTCTTTCAATATTGAGGTTGTTGTTAAATTTGTTGGTGACTTTCAATATCGAGGTTGTTGTTGAATTTGTTCGTGTCTTTCAATAATGAGGTTTTTGTTGAATTTGTTGGTGTTATCAATGGTTTTTTTGAACTTTTTCTCTTCATTTAAAATTTGAGGTTGTTGCTGAATTTGTTGGTGATTTTCAATGTTGAGGTTGTTTTTGAATTTGTTGCTGTTATCAATGTTATTTTTTGAACTTTTTTGTATTTTTGAAAGTTGAGCTTGGTGTTGAATTTGTTGGTGTTTATCAATGTTGAGGCTTTTGTTGAATTTGTTGGTGTCTTTCAATATTGAGGTTGTTATTGAATTTGTTGTTGACTTTGTTGGTGTTATCAGTGTTTTTTTTTAAACTTTTTTGTATTTTTGAAAGTTGAGCTTGGTGTTGAATTTGTTGGTGTTTTTCAATTTTCAGGTTGTTGTTGAATTTGTTGGTGTTTTTCATTGTTGAGGTTGTTGTTGAATTTGTTGGTGATTTTCATTGTTGAGGTTGTTGTTGAATTTGTTGGTGATTTTCAGTGTTGAGTTTGTTGAATTTGTTGGTGATTTTCAATGTTGAGGTTGATGTTGAACTTGTTGGTGTCTTTCAATATTGTGGTTGTTGTTGATTTTGTTGGTGTTATCAATGTCTTTTGTTGAACTTGTTTGTATTTAAGGCTGTTGTTGAATTTCTTGGTGATTTTCAATATTGAGTTTGTTGTTAAATTTGTTGCTGTTATCAATGTAATTTTTTGAACTGTTTTGCATTTTTTAATGTTGAGGTTGTTCTTGAATTTTTTGGTGTTTTTCATTGTTTAGGTTGTTGAAGTTGTTGGTGTTTTTTCAATGTTGACTTTGTTGTTGAATTTGTTGGTGTTTTTCAATGTTGAGGATGTTGAATTTGTTAGTGATTTTCAATTATGAGGATGTTGTTGAATTTGTTGGTGTTAACAAAGTGTTTTGTTGAATAAATGTGTATTTTTAAAAGTTAAGGTTGTTGTTGAATTTGTTGGTGTTTTTCAATGTTGAGGTTGTTGAATTTGTTTGTGATTTTCAATATTGAGGTTGTTGTTGAATTTGTTGGTGTTTTTCAATGATGATGTTGTTGAATTTGTTGGTGATTTTCAATATTGAGTTTGTTGTTGAATTTGTTGGTGTTATCAATGTTATTTTTTGAACTTTTTTGTATTTTAGCAAGTTGTGCTTGTTGTTGAATTTGTCAGTATTTTTCAATTTTGATGTTGTTGTTGAATTTATTGGTGTTTTTCAATGTTGATGTTGTTGAATTTGTTGGTGATTTTCAATATTGAATTTGTTGTTGAATTTGTTGGCGTTATCAATGTTATTTTTTGAACTTTTTTGTATTTTTTATTGTTGAGGTTGTTGTTAAATTTGTCGGTGTTTTTCAATGTTGAGGTTGTTGTTGAATTTCTTCGTGTTATCAATTTCTTTTGTTGAACTTGTTTGTATTTTCAAAAGTTAAGGTTGTTGTTGAATGTGTTGGTATTTTTCAATGTTGCGGCTGTTGTTGAATTTTTAGGTGTTTTCAATGTTGAGGTTGTTGTTGAATTTGTTGGTGTCTTTCAATATTGAGGTTGTTGAAGTTGTTGTTGTTTTTCAATGTTGAGGTTGTTGTTGAATTTGTTGGTTTCTTTCAATATTGAGGTTGTTGAAGTTGTTGGCGTCTTTCAATATTGAGGTAGTTGTTAAATATGTTGGTGACTTTCAATATCGAGGTTGTTGTTGAATTTGTTCGTGTCTTTCAATATTGAGGTTTTTGTTGAATTTGTTGGTGTTATCAATGGTTTTTTTGAACTTTTTCTCCTCATTTAATATTTGAGGTTGTTGCTGAATTTGTTGGTGATTTTCAATGTTGAGGTTGTTTTTGAATTTGTTGCTGTTATCAATGTTATTTTTTGAACTTTTTTGTATTTTTGAAAGTTGAGCTTGGTGTTGAATTTGTTGGTGTTTTTCAATGTTGTGGCTTTTGTTGAATTTGTTGGTGTCTTTCAATATTGAGGTTGTTATTGAATTTGTTGTTGACTTTGTTGGTGTTATCAGTGTTTTTTTTTAAACTTTTTTGTATTTTTGAAAGTTGAGCTTGGTGTTGAATTTGTTGGTGTTTTTCAATTTTCAGGTTGTTGTTGAATTTGTTGGTGTTTTTCATTGTTGAGGTTGTTGTTGAATTTGTTGGTGATTTTCATTGTTGAGGTTGTTGTTGAATTTGTTGGTGATTTTCAGTGTTGAGTTTGTTGAATTTGTTGGTGATTTTCAATGTTGAGGTTGATGTTGAACTTGTTGGTTTCTTTCAATATTGTGGTTGTTGTTGATTTTGTTGGTGTTATCAATGTCTTTTGTTGAACTTGTTTGTATTTAAGGCTGTTGTTGAATTTCTTGGTGATTTTCAATATTGAGTTTGTTGTTTAATTTGTTGGTGTTATCAATGTAATTTTTTGAACTGTTTTGCATTTTTTAATGTTGAGGTTGTTCTTGAATTTTTTGGTGTTTTTCATTGTTTAGGTTGTTGAAGTTGTTGGTGTTTTTTCAATGTTGACTTTGTTGTTGAATTTGTTGGTGTTTTTCAATGTTGAGTTTGTTGTTGAATTTGTTGGTGTTTTTCAATGTTGAGTTTGTTGTTGAATTTGTTGGTGTTTTTCATTGTTGAGGTTGTTGTTGAATTTCTTGGTGTTATCAATGTCTTTTGTTGAACTTGTTTGTATTTAAGGTTGTTGTTGAATTTGTTGGTGTTTTTCAACGTTGAGGATGTTGAATTTGTTGGTGATTTTCAATTATGAGGATGTTGTTGAATTTGTTGGTGTTAACAAAGTGTTTTGTTGAATAAATGTGTATTTTTAAAAGTTAAGGTTGTTGTTGAATTTGTTGGTGTTTTTCAATGTTGAGGTTGTTGAATTTGTTTGTGATTTTCAATATTGAGGTTGTTGTTGAATTTATTGGTGTTTTTCAATATTGAGTTTGTTGTTGAATTTGTTGGTGTTATCAATGTTATTATTTGAACTTTTTTGTATTTTTTAATGTTGAGGTTGTTGTTGAATTTGTTGGTATTTTTCAAATTTCCGTTTGTTGTCGAATTTTTTGGTGTTTTTCATTGTTGAGGTTGTTGAAGTTGTTGGTGTTTTTCAATGTTGAGGTTTTTGTTGAATTTGTTGGCATTTTTCAATGTTGAGGTTGTTGTTGAAGTTGTTGGTGTCTTTCAGTACTGAGGTTGTTGTTGAATTTGTTGGTGACTTTCAATATTGAGGTTGTTGTTGAATCTGTTAGTGTCTTTCAATATTGAGGTTATTGTTGAATTTGTTGGTGTTATCAATGTTTTTTTTGAACTTTTTCTCTTTTTTTAAAAGTTGAGGTTGTTGTTGAATTTGTTGGTGACTTTCAATATTGAGGTTGTTGTTTTAATTTGTTGGTGTTATAAATGTTCTTTTTAAAACTTATTTGTATTTTTGGAAGTTGAGCTTGTTGTTGAATTTGTTGGTGTTTTTTCAATGTTGAGGTTGATCTTGAATTTATTGTTGTTTTTCAATGTTGAGGTTGTTGTTGAATTTGTTCGTGATTTTCAATGTTGAGGTTTTTCTTGAATTTTCTTGTTTTTAATTGTTGAGGTTATTTTTAAATTTGTTGTTGGTTTTCAATGTTGAGGTTGTTGTTCAATTTCTTGGTGTTATCCATGTTATTTTTTGAACTTTTTTGTATTTTAGCAAGTTGTGCTTGTTGTGGAATTTGTCAGTATTTTTAAATTTTGATGTTGTTGTTGAATTTATTGGTGTTTCTCAATGTTGATGTTGTTGAATTTGTTGGTGATTTTCAATATTGAATTTGTTGTTGAATTTGTTGGCGTTATCAATGTTATTTTTTGAACTTTTTTGTATTTTTTATTGTTGAGGTTGTTGTTAAATTTGTCGGTGTTTTTCAATGTTGAGGTTGTTGTTGAATTTCTTCGTGTTATCAATTTCTTTTGTTGAACTTGTTTGTATTTTCAAAAGTTAAGGTTGTTGTTGAATTTGTTGGTATTTTTCAATGTTGCGGCTGTTGTTGAATTTTTAGGTGTTTTCAATGTTGAGGTTGTTGTTGAATTTTTTAGTGTTTCTGAATGTTGAGGTTGTTGTTGAATTTGTTGATGCTATCAAAGTTATTTGTTGAATAAATTTGTATTTTTAAAAGTTAAGGTTGTTCTGGAATTTGTTGGTGTTTTTCAATGATGAGGTTGTTGAATTTGTTGGTGATTTTCAATATTGAGGTTGTTGTTGAATTTGTTAGTGTTATGAATGTTATTTTTTGAACTGTTTTGTACTTTTAAACGTTGAGGTTGTTGTTGAATTTGTTGGTGTTTTTCAATGTTGAGGTTTTGGTTGAATTTGTTGGCATTTTTCAATGTTGAGGTTGTTGTTGAATTTGTTGGTGTTATCGATGTTTTTTTTGAACTTTTTCTCTTTTTTTAAAAGTTGAGATTGTTGTTGAATTTGTTGGTGATTTTCAATATTGAGGTTGTTGTAGAATTTGTTGGTGTTATAAATGTTCTTTTTAAACCTTATTTGTATTTTTGGAAGTTGAGCTTGTTGTTGAATTTGTTGGTTTTTTTTCAATGTTGAGGTTGTTCTTGAATTTATTGTTGTTTTTCAATGTTGAGGTTGTTCTTGAATTTATTGTTGTTTTTCAATGTTGAGGTTGTTGAATTTGTTCATGATTTTCAATGTTGAGGTTTTTCTTGAATTTTCTTGTTTTTAATTGTTGAGGTTCTTGTTAAATTTGTTGTTGTTTTTCAATGTTGAGGTTGTTGTTGAATTTGTTGGCGTTATCCATGTTATTTTTTGAACTTTTTTGTATTTTAGAAAGTTGTGCTTGTTGTTGAATTTGTCACTTTTTTTCAATGTTGAGGTTTTTGTCGAATTTATTGATGTTTTTCAATGTTGATGTTGTTGAATTTGTGGGTGATTTTCAATATTTAATTTGTCGTGGAATTTGTTGGCGTTATCAATGTTATTTTTTGAACTTTTTTGTATTTTTTAATGTTGAGGTTGTTGTTGAATTTGTTGGTATTTTTCAATGTTGCGGTTGTTGTTGAATTTTTTGGTTTTTTTCATTGTTTAGGTTGTTGTTGAAGTTGTTGGTGTTTTTTCATTGTTGAGTTTGTTGTTAGATTTGTCGGTGTTTTTCAATGTTGACGTTGTAGTAGAATTTTTTGGTGTTTTTCATTGTTGAGGTTGTTGTTGAATTTCTTGGTGTTATCAATGTCTTTTGTTGAACCTGTTTGTATTTTTAAAAGTTAAGCTTGTTGTTGAATTTCTTGGTGTTTTTCAATGTTGAGGATGTTGAATTTGTTGGTGATTTTCAATTCTGAGGATGTTGTTCAATTTGTTGGTGTTATCAAAGTTCTTTCTTGAACTTTTTTGCACTTTTAAAGGTTGAGGTTGTTCTTGAATTTGTTGGTGTTTTTCAATGTTGAGGTTGTTGTTGAATTTGTTGGTGTTATCAAAGTTTTTTCTTGAATAAATTTGTATTTTTAAAAGTTAAGGTTGTTCTTGAATTTGTTGGTGTTTTTCAATGTTGAGGTTGTTGAATTTGTTGGTGATTTTCAATATTGAGGTTGTTGTTGAATTTTTTGGTGTTATCAATGTTATTTTTTGAACTTTTTTGTGCTTTTAAAGATTGAGGTTATTGTTGAATTTGTTGGCGTTTTTTAATGTTGAGTTTTTTGTTAAATGTTTTGGTGTTTTTCATTGTTCACGTTGTTGTTAAATTTGTTGGTGTTTTAAAATGTTGTTGTTGTTGTTGAATTTGTTGTGAACATTCAATATTGAGGTTGTTGTTGAATTTGTTGGTGTTATCCATGTAATTTTTTGAACTTTTTTGCATTTTTGAAATTTGAGATTGTTGTTAAATTTGTTGGTTTTTTTCAATGTTGAATTTGTTGTTGAATTTATTGGTGTTTTTCATTGTTGAGGTTGTTGAAGTTGTTGGTGTTTTTCTCTATTCAGGTTATTGTTGAATTTGTAGGTGTTTTTCAATGTTAAGGTTGTTGTTGAATTTGTTGGGGTTTTTCAATGTTGAGGTTGTAGAATTTGTTGGTGATTTTCAATATTGAGTTTGTTGTTGAATTTGATGGTGTTATCAATGTTATTTTTTTGAACATTTTTGTATTTTTCAAAGTTGAAGTTGTTCTTGAATTTGCTGGTGTTTTTCAATCTGGATGTTGTGGTTTGATTTTGTTGGTGTTATCAATGTTATTTTTTGAAACTTTTTTGTATTTTTGAAAGTTGAGGTTGTAGTTAAATTTGTTGGTGTTATCAATGGTTGTATTGTTGAACTTTTTTGTCGTATAAAAGTTGAGGTTGTTGTTGACACTGTTGGTGTTTTTCAATGTTATGGTTCTTGTTGAATTTGTTGGTGTTCTTCATTGGTGAGGTTTTTGTTGAATTTTCTGTTCTTTTCATTGTTGAGGTTGTTGTTGAATTTGTTGATGTTTTTCAAAGTTTAGGTCGTTGAATTTGTTGGTGATTCTCAATATTAAGCTTATTGTTGAATTTGTTGGAGTCATGAATGGTTTTTTTTAAACTTTTTTGTGTTTTTCAAAGTTGAAGTTGTTGGGAATTTGTTGGTGATATTCAGTGTTGAGGTTGTTGAATTTGTTGGTGATTTTCAACATTGAGGATGTTGTTGAATTTGTTGGCGTTTTTCAATGTTGAGGTTGTTGTTGAGATTGTTGGTGATTTTCAATTTGGGGTTGTTGTTGAATTTGGTGGTGTTTTACATTGTTGAGGTTCATGAAGTTGTTGGTGTTTTTTCAATCTTAAGGTTGTTGTTAAATTTGTCGGTGTTTTTCAACGTTGAGGTTGTTGTTGAATTTCTTCGTGTTTTTCAATGTTGAGGATGTTGTTCAATTTGTTGGTGTTATCAAAGTTCTTTTTTGAACTTATTTATACTTTTAAAGGTTGAGGTGGTTTTTGAATTTGTTGGTATATGTCAATGTTACGGTTTTTGTTGAATTTGTAGGTGTTTTGCAATGTTGAGGTTGTTGTTGAAGTTGTTGGTGTTATCAAAGTTTCTTGTTGAATTAATTTGTATTTTTAAATGTTAAGGTTGTTGTTGAATTTGTTGGTGTTTTTCAATGTTGAGGTTGTTGAATTTGTTGGTGATTTTCAATGTTGAGGTTGATGTTGAATTTGTTGGTGTTTTTCATTGTTGAGGTTGTTGTTGAATTTGTTGGTGATTTTCATTGTTGAGGTTGTTGTTGAATTTGTTGGTGATTTTCAATGTTGAGTTTGTTGAATTTGTTGGTGATTTTCAATGTTGAGGTTGATGTTGAACTTGTTGGTGTCTTTCAATATTGTGGTTGTTGTTGATTTTGTTGGTGTTATCAATGTCTTTTGTTGAACTTGTTTGTATTTAAGGCTGTTGTTGAATTTCTTGGTGATTTTCAATATTGAGTTTGTTGTTTAATTTGTTGGTGTTATCAATGTAATTTTTTGAACTGTTTTGCATTTTTTAATGTTGAGGTTGTTCTTGAATTTTTTGGTGTTTTTCATTGTTTAGGTTGTTGAAGTTGTTGGTGCTTTTTCAATGTTGACTTTGTTGTTGAATTTGTTGGTGTTTTTCAATGTTGAGTTTGTTGTTGAATTTGTTGGTGTTTTTCAATGTTGAGTTTGTTGTTGAATTTGTTGGTGTTTTTCATTGTTGAGGTTGTTGTTGAATTTCTTGGTGTTATCAATGTCTTTTGTTGAACTTGTTTGTATTTAAGGTTGTTGTTGAATTTGTTGGTGTTTTTCAACGTTGAGGATGTTGAATTTGTTGGTGATTTTCAATTATGAGGATGTTGTTGAATTTGTTGGTGTTAACAAAGTGTTTTGTTGAATAAATGTGTATTTTTAAAAGTTAAGGTTGTTGTTGAATTTGTTGGTGTTTTTCAATGTTGAGGTTGTTGAATTTGTTTGTGATTTTCAATATTGAGGTTGTTGTTGAATTTATTGGTGTTTTTCAATATTGAGTTTGTTGTTGAATTTGTTGGTGTTATCAATGTTATTATTTGAACTTTTTTGTATTTTTTAATGTTGAGGTTGTTGTTGAATTTGTTGGTATTTTTCAAATTTCCGTTTGTTGTCGAATTTTTTGGTGTTTTTCATTGTTGAGGTTGTTGAAGTTGTTGGTGTTTTTCAATGTTGAGGTTTTTGTTGAATTTGTTGGCATTTTTCAATGTTGAGGTTGTTGTTGAAGTTGTTGGTGTCTTTCAGTACTGAGGTTGTTGTTGAATTTGTTGGTGACTTTCAATATTGAGGTTGTTGTTGAATCTGTTAGTGTCTTTCAATATTGAGGTTATTGTTGAATTTGTTGGTGTTATCAATGTTTTTTTTGAACTTTTTCTCTTTTTTTAAAAGTTGAGGTTGTTGTTGAATTTGTTGGTGACTTTCAATATTGAGGTTGTTGTTTTAATTTGTTGGTGTTATAAATGTCCTTTTTAAAACTTATTTGTATTTTTGGAAGTTGAGCTTGTTGTTGAATTTGTTGGTGTTTTTTCAATGTTGAGGTTGATCTTGAATTTATTGTTGTTTTTCAATGTTGAGGTTGTTGTTGAATTTGTTCGTGATTTTCAATGTTGAGGTTTTTCTTGAATTTTCTTGTTTTTAATTGTTGAGGTTATTTTTAAATTTGTTGTTGGTTTTCAATGTTGAGGTTGTTGTTCAATTTCTTGGTGTTATCCATGTTATTTTTTGAACTTTTTTGTATTTTAGCAAGTTGTGCTTGTTGTGGAATTTGTCAGTATTTTTAAATTTTGATGTTGTTGTTGAATTTATTGGTGTTTCTCAATGTTGATGTTGTTGAATTTGTTGGTGATTTTCAATATTGAATTTGTTGTTGAATTTGTTGGCGTTATCAATGTTATTTTTTGAACTTTTTTGTATTTTTTATTGTTGAGGTTGTTGTTAAATTTGTCGGTGTTTTTCAATGTTGAGGTTGTTGTTGAATTTCTTCGTGTTATCAATTTCTTTTGTTGAACTTGTTTGTATTTTCAAAAGTTAAGGTTGTTGTTGAATTTGTTGGTATTTTTCAATGTTGCGGCTGTTGTTGAATTTTTAGGTGTTTTCAATGTTGAGGTTGTTGTTGAATTTTTTAGTGTTTCTGAATGTTGAGGTTGTTGTTGAATTTGTTGATGCTATCAAAGTTATTTGTTGAATAAATTTGTATTTTTAAAAGTTAAGGTTGTTCTGGAATTTGTTGGTGTTTTTCAATGATGAGGTTGTTGAATTTGTTGGTGATTTTCAATATTGAGGTTGTTGTTGAATTTGTTAGTGTTATGAATGTTATTTTTTGAACTGTTTTGTACTTTTAAACGTTGAGGTTGTTGTTGAATTTGTTGGTGTTTTTCAATGTTGAGGTTTTGGTTGAATTTGTTGGCATTTTTCAATGTTGAGGTTGTTGTTGAATTTGTTGGTGTCTTTCAGTATTGAGGTTCTTGTTGAATTCGTTGGTGACTTTCAATATTGAGGTTGTTGTTTAATTTTTTGGTGACTTTCAATATTGAGGTTCTTGTTGAATCTGTTCGTCTCTTTCAATATTGAGGTTATTGTTGAATTTGTTGGTGTTATCGATGTTTTTTTTGAACTTTTTCTCTTTTTTTAAAAGTTGAGATTGTTGTTGAATTTGTTGGTGATTTTCAATATTGAGGTTGTTGTAGAATTTGTTGGTGTTATAAATGTTCTTTTTAAACCTTATTTGTATTTTTGGAAGTTGAGCTTGTTGTTGAATTTGTTGGTTTTTTTTCAATGTTGAGGTTGTTCTTGAATTTATTGTTGTTTTTCAATGTTGAGGTTGTTCTTGAATTTATTGTTGTTTTTCAATGTTGAGGTTGTTGAATTTGTTCGTGATTTTCAATGTTGAGGTTTTTCTTGAATTTTCTTGTTTTTAATTGTTGAGGTTCTTGTTAAATTTGTTGTTGTTTTTCAATGTTGAGGTTGTTGTTGAATTTGTTGGCGTTATCCATGTTATTTTTTGAACTTTTTTGTATTTTAGAAAGTTGTGCTTGTTGTTGAATTTGTCACTTTTTTTCAATGTTGAGGTTTTTGTCGAATTTATTGATGTTTTTCAATGTTGATGTTGTTGAATTTGTGGGTGATTTTCAATATTTAATTTGTCGTGGAATTTGTTGGCGTTATCAATGTTATTTTTTGAACTTTTTTGTATTTTTTAATGTTGAGGTTGTTGTTGAATTTGTTGGTATTTTTCAATGTTGCGGTTGTTGTTGAATTTTTTGGTTTTTTTCATTGTTTAGGTTGTTGTTGAAGTTGTTGGTGTTTTTTCATTGTTGAGTTTGTTGTTAGATTTGTCGGTGTTTTTCAATGTTGACGTTGTAGTAGAATTTTTTGGTGTTTTTCATTGTTGAGGTTGTTGTTGAATTTCTTGGTGTTATCAATGTCTTTTGTTGAACCTGTTTGTATTTTTAAAAGTTAAGCTTGTTGTTGAATTTCTTGGTGTTTTTCAATGTTGAGGATGTTGAATTTGTTGGTGATTTTCAATTCTGAGGATGTTGTTCAATTTGTTGGTGTTATCAAAGTTCTTTCTTGAACTTTTTTGCACTTTTAAAGGTTGAGGTTGTTCTTGAATTTGTTGGTGTTTTTCAATGTTGAGGTTGTTGTTGAATTTGTTGGTGTTATCAAAGTTTTTTCTTGAATAAATTTGTATTTTTAAAAGTTAAGGTTGTTCTTGAATTTGTTGGTGTTTTTCAATGTTGAGGTTGTTGAATTTGTTGGTGATTTTCAATATTGAGGTTGTTGTTGAATTTTTTGGTGTTATCAATGTTATTTTTTGAACTTTTTTGTGCTTTTAAAGATTGAGGTTATTGTTGAATTTGTTGGCGTTTTTTAATGTTGAGTTTTTTGTTAAATGTTTTGGTGTTTTTCATTGTTCACGTTGTTGTTAAATTTGTTGGTGTTTTAAAATGTTGTTGTTGTTGTTGAATTTGTTGTGAACATTCAATATTGAGGTTGTTGTTGAATTTGTTGGTGTTATCCATGTAATTTTTTGAACTTTTTTGCATTTTTGAAATTTGAGATTGTTGTTAAATTTGTTGGTTTTTTTCAATGTTGAATTTGTTGTTGAATTTATTGGTGTTTTTCATTGTTGAGGTTGTTGAAGTTGTTGGTGTTTTTCTCTATTCAGGTTATTGTTGAATTTGTAGGTGTTTTTCAATGTTAAGGTTGTTGTTGAATTTGTTGGGGTTTTTCAATGTTGAGGTTGTAGAATTTGTTGGTGATTTTCAATATTGAGTTTGTTGTTGAATTTGATGGTGTTATCAATGTTATTTTTTTGAACATTTTTGTATTTTTCAAAGTTGAAGTTGTTCTTGAATTTGCTGGTGTTTTTCAATGTGGATGTTGTGGTTTGATTTTGTTGGTGTTATCAATGTTATTTTTTGAAACTTTTTTGTATTTTTGAAAGTTGAGGTTGTAGTTAAATTTGTTGGTGTTATCAATGGTTGTATTGTTGAACTTTTTTGTCGTATAAAAGTTGAGGTTGTTGTTGACACTGTTGGTGTTTTTCAATGTTATGGTTCTTGTTGAATTTGTTGGTGTTCTTCATTGGTGAGGTTTTTGTTGAATTTTCTGTTCTTTTCATTGTTGAGGTTGTTGTTGAATTTGTTGATGTTTTTCAAAGTTTAGGTCGTTGAATTTGTTGGTGATTCTCAATATTAAGCTTATTGTTGAATTTGTTGGAGTCATGAATGGTTTTTTTTAAACTTTTTTGTGTTTTTCAAAGTTGAAGTTGTTGGGAATTTGTTGGTGATATTCAGTGTTGAGGTTGTTGAATTTGTTGGTGATTTTCAACATTGAGGATGTTGTTGAATTTGTTGGCGTTTTTCAATGTTGAGGTTGTTGTTGAGATTGTTGGTGATTTTCAATTTGGGGTTGTTGTTGAATTTGGTGGTGTTTTACATTGTTGAGGTTCATGAAGTTGTTGGTGTTTTTTCAATCTTAAGGTTGTTGTTAAATTTGTCGGTGTTTTTCAACGTTGAGGTTGTTGTTGAATTTCTTGGTGTTTTTCAATGTTGAGGATGTTGTTCAATTTGTTGGTGTTATCAAAGTTCTTTTTTGAACTTATTTATACTTTTAAAGGTTGAGGTGGTTTTTGAATTTGTTGGTATATTTCAATGTTACGGTTTTTGTTGAATTTGTAGGTGTTTTGCAATGTTGAGGATGTTGTTCAATTTGTTGGTGTTATCAAAGTTCTTTTTTGAACTTATTTATACTTTTAAAGGTTGAGGTGGTTTTTGAATTTGTTGGTATATTTCAATGTTACGGTTTTTGTTGAATTTGTTGGTGTTTTTCATTGTTGAGGTTGTTGTTGAATTTGTTGGTGATTTTCATTGTTGAGGTTGTTGTTGAATTTGTTGGTGATTTTCAATGTTGAGTTTGTTGAATTTGTTGGTGATTTTCAATGTTGAGGTTGATGTTGAACTTGTTGGTGTCTTTCAATATTGTGGTTGTTGTTGATTTTGTTGGTGTTATCAATGTCTTTTGTTGAACTTGTTTGTATTTAAGGCTGTTGTTGAATTTCTTGGTGATTTTCAATATTGAGTTTGTTGTTTAATTTGTTGGTGTTATCAATGTAATTTTTTGAACTGTTTTGCATTTTTTAATGTTGAGGTTGTTCTTGAATTTTTTGGTGTTTTTCATTGTTTAGATTGTTGAAGTTGTTGGTGCTTTTTCAATGTTGACTTTGTTGTTGAATTTGTTGGTGTTTTTCAATGTTGAGTTTGTTGTTGAATTTGTTGGTGTTTTTCAATGTTGAGTTTGTTGTTGAATTTGTTGGTGTTTTTCATTGTTGAGGTTGTTGTTGAATTTCTTGGTGTTATCAATGTCTTTTGTTGAACTTGTTTGTATTTAAGGTTGTTGTTGAATTTGTTGGTGTTTTTCAACGTTGAGGATGTTGAATTTGTTGGTGATTTTCAATTATGAGGATGTTGTTGAATTTGTTGGTGTTAACAAAGTGTTTTGTTGAATAAATGTGTATTTTTAAAAGTTAAGGTTGTTGTTGAATTTGTTGGTGTTTTTCAATGTTGAGGTTGTTGAATTTGTTTGTGATTTTCAATATTGAGGTTGTTGTTGAATTTATTGGTGTTTTTCAATATTGAGTTTGTTGTTGAATTTGTTGGTGTTATCAATGTTATTATTTGAACTTTTTTGTATTTTTTAATGTTGAGGTTGTTGTTGAATTTGTTGGTATTTTTCAAATTTCCGTTTGTTGTCGAATTTTTTGGTGTTTTTCATTGTTGAGGTTGTTGAAGTTGTTGGTGTTTTTCAATGTTGAGGTTGTTGTTGAATTTGTTGGTGTTTTTCATTGTTGAGGTTGTTGTTGAAGTTGTTGGTGTTATCAATGTTTTTTTTGTTCAACTTGTTTGTATTTTTTAAAGTTGATGTTTCTGTTGTATTTGTTGGTGTTTTGCAATGGTGAGGGTTTTTGTTGAATTTTTTGGTGTTTTCATTGTTGAGGTTGTTTTTAAATTTGTTGGTGTTTTTCAATGTTGAGGTTGTTATTGAATTTGTTGGTGATTTTCAATATTGAGGTTGTAGTTGAATTTGTTGGTATTGTCAATATTTATTTTGTTGAACATTTTTGTAGTTTTAAAAGTTGAGGTTGTCTCTGAAATGTTTTTATTGTTTTTCAATGTTGATGTTGTTGTGAATTGGATAGTGTCATCAATGTTTATTTTGTTGAACTAGTTTGTACTTTTAAAAGTTGAGTTTGTTGTTGAATTTGTTGGTGTTTTTCAATGTTGAGGTTGTTGTTGAATTTTTTGGTTTTTTTCATTGTTGAGGTTGTTGTTTAATTTGTTGGCCTTTTTCAATGTTGAGGTTGTTGTTGAATTTGTTGGCGTTTTTCAATATTAAGGTTGTTGTTGAATTTGTTGGTTTTATGAATGTTGTTTGTCAACTTTTTTGTGTTTTTCAAATTTGAGGTTGTTGCGAATTTGTCGGTAATATTCAGCGTTAAGGTTGTTGAATTTGTTGGTGATTTTCAATATTGAGGTTGTTGTTGAATTTGTTGGCGTTTTTCAATGTTGAGGTTGTTGTTGAATTTGTTGGTATTATCAATGTCTTTTGTTGAACTTGTTTGTATTTTTAAAAGTTAAAGTTGTTGTTGAATTTGTTGGTGTTTTTTAACGTTGACGATGTTGAATTTGTTGGTGATTTTCAATTCAGAGGATGTTGTTCAATTTGTTGGTGTTATCAAAGTTCTGTTTTGGACTTCTTAGTACTTTTAAAGGTTGAGGTTGTTGTTGAATTGTTGGTATTTTTCAATGTTGCGGTTGTTGTTGAATTTTCTGTTGTTTTGCAATGTTGAGGTTGTTGTTGAATTTGTTGGTGTTATCAAAGTTTTTTGCTGAATAAATTTGTATTTTTAAAAGTTAAGGTTGTTGTTGAATTGGTTGGTATATTTCAATGTTGAGGTTGTTGAATTTGTTGGTGATTTTCAATATTGAGGTTGTTTTTGTATTTGTTGGTGTTATCAATGTTATTTTTTAGAACTGTTTTGTACTTTTAAACGTTGAGGATCTTGTTGAATTTGTTGGTGTTTTTCAATGTTGAGGTTTTTGTTAAATTATTTGGTGTTTTTCATTGTTGACGTTGTTGTTGAATTTGTTGCTGACTTTCAATATTGAGGTTGGTGAAGTTGTTGGTGTTTTTTAATGTTGAGGTTGTTGTTGAATTTGTTGGCGTTTTTCAATGTTGAGGTTGGTGTTGAATTTGTTGGTTTCTTTCAATATCGAGGTAGTTGTTGAATTTGTTCGTGTCATTCAATATTGAATTTATTGTTGAATTTGTTGGTGTGATCAATGTTTTTTTTGTACTTTTTCTCTTCTTTTAAAAGTTGAGGTTGTTGTTGAATTTGTTGGTGATTTTCAATGTTGAGGTTGTTTTTGAATTTATTGCTGTTATCAATGTTATTTTTTGAACATTTTTGTATTTTTGAAAGTTGAGCTTGTTGATGAATTCGTTGGTATTTTTGAATGTTGCGGTTGTTGTTGAATTATTTGTTGTTATTCATTGTTGAGTTTGTTTTTGAATTTGTTGGTGTTTTTCAATGTTGATGTTGTTGAATTTGTTGGTCATTTTCAATATTGAGGTTGGTGAAGTTGTTGGTGTTTTTCAATGTTGAGGTTGTTGTTGAATTTGTTGGCGTTTTTCAATGTTGAGGTTGTTGTTGAATTTATAGGTGTCTTTCAATATTGAGGTTGTTGAAGTTGTTGTTGTTTTTCAATGTTGAGGTTGTTGTTGAATTTGTTGTTGTTTTTCAATGTTGAAGTTGTTGTTGAATTTGTTGGTGTCTTTCAATATTGAGGTTGTTCAAGTTGTTGGTGTCTTTCAATATTGAGGTTGTTGTTAAATTTGTTGGTGACTTTCAATATCGAGGTTGTTGTTGAATTTGTTCGTGTCTTTCAATAATGAGGTTTTTGTTGAATTTGTTGGTGTTATCAATGGTTTTTTTGAACTTTTTCTCTTCATTTAAAATTTGAGGTTGTTGCTGAATTTGTTGGTGATTTTCAATGTTGAGGTTGTTTTTGAATTTGTTGCTGTTATCAATGTTATTTTTTGAACTTTTTTGTATTTTTGAAAGTTGAGCTTGGTGTTGAATTTGTTGGTGTTTATCAATGTTGAGGCTTTTGTTGAATTTGTTGGTGTCTTTCAATATTGAGGTTGTTATTGAATTTGTTGTTGACTTTGTTGGTGTTATCAGTGTTTTTTTTTAAACTTTTTTGTATTTTTGAAAGTTGAGCTTGGTGTTGAATTTGTTGGTGTTTTTCAATTTTCAGGTTGTTGTTGAATTTGTTGGTGTTTTTCATTGTTGAGGTTGTTGTTGAATTTGTTGGTGATTTTCATTGTTGAGGTTGTTGTTGAATTTGTTGGTGATTTTCAGTGTTGAGTTTGTTGAATTTGTTGGTGATTTTCAATGTTGAGGTTGATGTTGAACTTGTTGGTGTCTTTCAATATTGTGGTTGTTGTTGATTTTGTTGGTGTTATCAATGTCTTTTGTTGAACTTGTTTGTATTTAAGGCTGTTGTTGAATTTCTTGGTGATTTTCAATATTGAGTTTGTTGTTAAATTTGTTGCTGTTATCAATGTAATTTTTTGAACTGTTTTGCATTTTTTAATGTTGAGGTTGTTCTTGAATTTTTTGGTGTTTTTCATTGTTTAGGTTGTTGAAGTTGTTGGTGTTTTTTCAATGTTGACTTTGTTGTTGAATTTGTTGGTGTTTTTCAATGTTGAGGATGTTGAATTTGTTAGTGATTTTCAATTATGAGGATGTTGTTGAATTTGTTGGTGTTAACAAAGTGTTTTGTTGAATAAATGTGTATTTTTAAAAGTTAAGGTTGTTGTTGAATTTGTTGGTGTTTTTCAATGTTGAGGTTGTTGAATTTGTTTGTGATTTTCAATATTGAGGTTGTTGTTGAATTTGTTGGTGTTTTTCAATGATGATGTTGTTGAATTTGTTGGTGATTTTCAATATTGAGTTTGTTGTTGAATTTGTTGGTGTTATCAATGTTATTTTTTGAACTTTTTTGTATTTTAGCAAGTTGTGCTTGTTGTTGAATTTGTCAGTATTTTTCAATTTTGATGTTGTTGTTGAATTTATTGGTGTTTTTCAATGTTGATGTTGTTGAATTTGTTGGTGATTTTCAATATTGAATTTGTTGTTGAATTTGTTGGCGTTATCAATGTTATTTTTTGAACTTTTTTGTATTTTTTATTGTTGAGGTTGTTGTTAAATTTGTCGGTGTTTTTCAATGTTGAGGTTGTTGTTGAATTTCTTCGTGTTATCAATTTCTTTTGTTGAACTTGTTTGTATTTTCAAAAGTTAAGGTTGTTGTTGAATTTGTTGGTATTTTTCAATGTTGCGGCTGTTGTTGAATTTTTAGGTGTTTTCAATGTTGAGGTTGTTGTTGAATTTGTTGGTGTCTTTCAATATTGAGGTTGTTGAAGTTGTTGTTGTTTTTCAATGTTGAGGTTGTTGTTGAATTTGTTGGTTTCTTTCAATATTGAGGTTGTTGAAGTTGTTGGCGTCTTTCAATATTGAGGTAGTTGTTAAATATGTTGGTGACTTTCAATATCGAGGTTGTTGTTGAATTTGTTCGTGTCTTTCAATATTGAGGTTTTTGTTGAATTTGTTGGTGTTATCAATGGTTTTTTTGAACTTTTTCTCCTCATTTAATATTTGAGGTTGTTGCTGAATTTGTTGGTGATTTTCAATGTTGAGGTTGTTTTTGAATTTGTTGCTGTTATCAATGTTATTTTTTGAACTTTTTTGTATTTTTGAAAGTTGAGCTTGGTGTTGAATTTGTTGGTGTTTTTCAATGTTGTGGCTTTTGTTGAATTTGTTGGTGTCTTTCAATATTGAGGTTGTTATTGAATTTGTTGTTGACTTTGTTGGTGTTATCAGTGTTTTTTTTTAAACTTTTTTGTATTTTTGAAAGTTGAGCTTGGTGTTGAATTTGTTGGTGTTTTTCAATTTTCAGGTTGTTGTTGAATTTGTTGGTGTTTTTCATTGTTGAGGTTGTTGTTGAATTTGTTGGTGATTTTCATTGTTGAGGTTGTTGTTGAATTTGTTGGTGATTTTCAGTGTTGAGTTTGTTGAATTTGTTGGTGATTTTCAATGTTGAGGTTGATGTTGAACTTGTTGGTTTCTTTCAATATTGTGGTTGTTGTTGATTTTGTTGGTGTTATCAATGTCTTTTGTTGAACTTGTTTGTATTTAAGGCTGTTGTTGAATTTCTTGGTGATTTTCAATATTGAGTTTGTTGTTTAATTTGTTGGTGTTATCAATGTAATTTTTTGAACTGTTTTGCATTTTTTAATGTTGAGGTTGTTCTTGAATTTTTTGGTGTTTTTCATTGTTTAGGTTGTTGAAGTTGTTGGTGTTTTTTCAATGTTGACTTTGTTGTTGAATTTGTTGGTGTTTTTCAATGTTGAGTTTGTTGTTGAATTTGTTGGTGTTTTTCAATGTTGAGTTTGTTGTTGAATTTGTTGGTGTTTTTCATTGTTGAGGTTGTTGTTGAATTTCTTGGTGTTATCAATGTCTTTTGTTGAACTTGTTTGTATTTAAGGTTGTTGTTGAATTTGTTGGTGTTTTTCAACGTTGAGGATGTTGAATTTGTTGGTGATTTTCAATTATGAGGATGTTGTTGAATTTGTTGGTGTTAACAAAGTGTTTTGTTGAATAAATGTGTATTTTTAAAAGTTAAGGTTGTTGTTGAATTTGTTGGTGTTTTTCAATGTTGAGGTTGTTGAATTTGTTTGTGATTTTCAATATTGAGGTTGTTGTTGAATTTATTGGTGTTTTTCAATATTGAGTTTGTTGTTGAATTTGTTGGTGTTATCAATGTTATTATTTGAACTTTTTTGTATTTTTTAATGTTGAGGTTGTTGTTGAATTTGTTGGTATTTTTCAAATTTCCGTTTGTTGTCGAATTTTTTGGTGTTTTTCATTGTTGAGGTTGTTGAAGTTGTTGGTGTTTTTCAATGTTGAGGTTTTTGTTGAATTTGTTGGCATTTTTCAATGTTGAGGTTGTTGTTGAAGTTGTTGGTGTCTTTCAATATTGAGGTTATTGTTGAATTTGTTGGTGTTATCAATGTTTTTTTTGAACTTTTTCTCTTTTTTTAAAAGTTGAGGTTGTTGTTGAATTTGTTGGTGACTTTCAATATTGAGGTTGTTGTTTTAATTTGTTGGTGTTATAAATGTTCTTTTTAAAACTTATTTGTATTTTTGGAAGTTGAGCTTGTTGTTGAATTTGTTGGTGTTTTTTCAATGTTGAGGTTGATCTTGAATTTATTGTTGTTTTTCAATGTTGAGGTTGTTGTTGAATTTGTTCGTGATTTTCAATGTTGAGGTTTTTCTTGAATTTTCTTGTTTTTAATTGTTGAGGTTATTTTTAAATTTGTTGTTGGTTTTCAATGTTGAGGTTGTTGTTCAATTTCTTGGTGTTATCCATGTTATTTTTTGAACTTTTTTGTATTTTAGCAAGTTGTGCTTGTTGTGGAATTTGTCAGTATTTTTAAATTTTGATGTTGTTGTTGAATTTATTGGTGTTTCTCAATGTTGATGTTGTTGAATTTGTTGGTGATTTTCAATATTGAATTTGTTGTTGAATTTGTTGGCGTTATCAATGTTATTTTTTGAACTTTTTTGTATTTTTTATTGTTGAGGTTGTTGTTAAATTTGTCGGTGTTTTTCAATGTTGAGGTTGTTGTTGAATTTCTTCCTGTTATCAATTTCTTTTGTTGAACTTGTTTGTATTTTCAAAAGTTAAGGTTGTTGTTGAATTTGTTGGTATTTTTCAATGTTGCGGCTGTTGTTGAATTTTTAGGTGTTTTCAATGTTGAGGTTGTTGTTGAATTTTTTAGTGTTTCTGAATGTTGAGGTTGTTGTTGAATTTGTTGATGCTATCAAAGTTTTTTGTTGAATAAATTTGTATTTTTAAAAGTTAAGGTTGTTCTGGAATTTGTTGGTGTTTTTCAATGATGAGGTTGTTGAATTTGTTGGTGATTTTCAATATTGAGGTTGTTGTTGAATTTGTTAGTGTTATGAATGTTATTTTTTGAACTGTTTTGTACTTTTAAACGTTGAGGTTGTTGTTGAATTTGTTGGTGTTTTTCAATGTTGAGGTTTTGGTTGAATTTGTTGGCATTTTTCAATGTTGAGGTTATTGTTGAATTTGTTGGTGTTATCGATGTTTTTTTTGAACTTTTTCTCTTTTTTTAAAAGTTGAGATTGTTGTTGAATTTGTTGGTGATTTTCAATATTGAGGTTGTTGTAGAATTTGTTGGTGTTATAAATGTTCTTTTTAAACCTTATTTGTATTTTTGGAAGTTGAGCTTGTTGTTGAATTTGTTGGTTTTTTTTCAATGTTGAGGTTGTTCTTGAATTTATTGTTGTTTTTCAATGTTGAGGTTGTTCTTGAATTTATTGTTGTTTTTCAATGTTGAGGTTGTTGAATTTGTTCGTGATTTTCAATGTTGAGGTTTTTCTTGAATTTTCTTGTTTTTAATTGTTGAGGTTCTTGTTAAATTTGTTGTTGTTTTTCAATGTTGAGGTTGTTGTTGAATTTGTTGGCGTTATCCATGTTATTTTTTGAACTTTTTTGTATTTTAGAAAGTTGTGCTTGTTGTTGAATTTGTCACTTTTTTTCAATGTTGAGGTTTTTGTCGAATTTATTGATGTTTTTCAATGTTGATGTTGTTGAATTTGTGGGTGATTTTCAATATTTAATTTGTCGTGGAATTTGTTGGCGTTATCAATGTTATTTTTTGAACTTTTTTGTATTTTTTAATGTTGAGGTTGTTGTTGAATTTGTTGGTATTTTTCAATGTTGCGGTTGTTGTTGAATTTTTTGGTTTTTTTCATTGTTTAGGTTGTTGTTGAAGTTGTTGGTGTTTTTTCATTGTTGAGTTTGTTGTTAGATTTGTCGGTGTTTTTCAATATTGACGTTGTAGTAGAATTTTTTGGTGTTTTTCATTGTTGAGGTTGTTGTTGAATTTCTTGGTGTTATCAATGTCTTTTGTTGAACCTGTTTGTATTTTTAAAAGTTAAGCTTGTTGTTGAATTTCTTGGTGTTTTTCAATGTTGAGGATGTTGAATTTGTTGGTGATTTTCAATTCTGAGGATGTTGTTCAATTTGTTGGTGTTATCAAAGTTCTTTCTTGAACTTTTTTGCACTTTTAAAGGTTGAGGTTGTTCTTGAATTTGTTGGTGTTTTTCAATGTTGAGGTTGTTGTTGAATTTGTTGGTGTTATCAAAGTTTTTTCTTGAATAAATTTGTATTTTTAAAAGTTAAGGTTGTTCTTGAATTTGTTGGTGTTTTTCAATGTTGAGGTTGTTGAATTTGTTGGTGATTTTCAATATTGAGGTTGTTGTTGAATTTTTTGGTGTTATCAATGTTATTTTTTGAACTTTTTTGTGCTTTTAAAGATTGAGGTTATTGTTGAATTTGTTGGCGTTTTTTAATGTTGAGTTTTTTGTTAAATGTTTTGGTGTTTTTCATTGTTCACGTTGTTGTTAAATTTGTTGGTGTTTTTAAATGTTGTTGTTGTTGTTGAATTTGTTGTGAACATTCAATATTGAGGTTGTTGTTGAATTTGTTGGTGTTATCCATGTAATTTTTTGAACTTTTTTGCATTTTTGAAATTTGAGATTGTTGTTAAATTTGTTGGTTTTTTTCAATGTTGAATTTGTTGTTGAATTTATTGGTGTTTTTCATTGTTGAGGTTGTTGAAGTTGTTGGTGTTTTTCTCTATTCAGGTTATTGTTGAATTTGTAGGTGTTTTTCAATGTTAAGGTTGTTGTTGAATTTGTTGGGGTTTTTCAATGTTGAGGTTGTAGAATTTGTTGGTGATTTTCAATATTGAGTTTGTTGTTGAATTTGATGGTGTTATCAATGTTATTTTTTTGAACATTTTTGTATTTTTCAAAGTTGAAGTTGTTCTTGAATTTGCTGGTGTTTTTCAATGTGGATGTTGTGGTTTGATTTTGTTGGTGTTATCAATGTTATTTTTTGAAACTTTTTTGTATTTTTGAAAGTTGAGGTTGTAGTTAAATTTGTTGGTGTTATCAATGGTTGTATTGTTGAACTTTTTTGTCGTATAAAAGTTGAGGTTGTTGTTGACACTGTTGGTGTTTTTCAATGTTATGGTTCTTGTTGAATTTGTTGGTGTTCTTCATTGGTGAGGTTTTTGTTGAATTTTCTGTTCTTTTCATTGTTGAGGTTGTTGTTGAATTTGTTGATGTTTTTCAAAGTTTAGGTCGTTGAATTTGTTGGTGATTCTCAATATTAAGCTTATTGTTGAATTTGTTGGAGTCATGAATGGTTTTTTTTAAACTTTTTTGTGTTTTTCAAAGTTGAAGTTGTTGGGAATTTGTTGGTGATATTCAGTGTTGAGGTTGTTGAATTTGTTGGTGATTTTCAACATTGAGGATGTTGTTGAATTTGTTGGCGTTTTTCAATGTTGAGGTTGTTGTTGAGATTGTTGGTGATTTTCAATTTGGGGTTGTTGTTGAATTTGGTGGTGTTTTACATTGTTGAGGTTCATGAAGTTGTTGGTGTTTTTTCAATCTTAAGGTTGTTGTTAAATTTGTCGGTGTTTTTCAACGTTGAGGTTGTTGTTGAATTTCTTGGTGTTTTTCAATGTTGAGGATGTTGTTCAATTTGTTGGTGTTATCAAAGTTCTTTTTTGAACTTATTTATACTTTTAAAGGTTGAGGTGGTTTTTGAATTTGTTGGTATATTTCAATGTTACGGTTTTTGTTGAATTTGTAGGTGTTTTGCAATGTTGAGGATGTTGTTCAATTTGTTGGTGTTATCAAAGTTCTTTTTTGAACTTATTTATACTTTTAAAGGTTGAGGTGGTTTTTGAATTTGTTGGTATATTTCAATGTTACGGTTTTTGTTGAATTTGTTGGTGTTTTTCATTGTTGAGGTTGTTGTTGAATTTGTTGGTGATTTTCATTGTTGAGGTTGTTGTTGAATTTGTTGGTGATTTTCAATGTTGAGGTTGATGTTGAACTTGTTGGTGTCTTTCAATATTGTGGTTGTTGTTGATTTTGTTGGTGTTATCAATGTCTTTTGTTGAACTTGTTTGTATTTAAGGCTGTTGTTGAATTTCTTGGTGATTTTCAATATTGAGTTTGTTGTTTAATTTGTTGGTGTTATCAATGTAATTTTTTGAACTGTTTTGCATTTTTTAATGTTGAGGTTGTTCTTGAATTTTTTGGTGTTTTTCATTGTTTAGATTGTTGAAGTTGTTGGTGCTTTTTCAATGTTGACTTTGTTGTTGAATTTGTTGGTGTTTTTCAATGTTGAGTTTGTTGTTGAATTTGTTGGTGTTTTTCAATGTTGAGTTTGTTGTTGAATTTGTTGGTGTTTTTCATTGTTGAGGTTGTTGTTGAATTTCTTGGTGTTATCAATGTCTTTTGTTGAACTTGTTTGTATTTAAGGTTGTTGTTGAATTTGTTGGTGTTTTTCAACGTTGAGGATGTTGAATTTGTTGGTGATTTTCAATTATGAGGATGTTGTTGAATTTGTTGGTGTTAACAAAGTGTTTTGTTGAATAAATGTGTATTTTTAAAAGTTAAGGTTGTTGTTGAATTTGTTGGTGTTTTTCAATGTTGAGGTTGTTGAATTTGTTTGTGATTTTCAATATTGAGGTTGTTGTTGAATTTATTGGTGTTTTTCAATATTGAGTTTGTTGTTGAATTTGTTGGTGTTATCAATGTTATTATTTGAACTTTTTTGTATTTTTTAATGTTGAGGTTGTTGTTGAATTTGTTGGTATTTTTCAAATTTCCGTTTGTTGTCGAATTTTTTGGTGTTTTTCATTGTTGAGGTTGTTGAAGTTGTTGGTGTTTTTCAATGTTGAGGTTGTTGTTGAATTTGTTGGTGTTTTTCATTGTTGAGGTTGTTGTTGAAGTTGTTGGTGTTATCAATGTTTTTTTTGTTCAACTTGTTTGTATTTTTTAAAGTTGATGTTTCTGTTGTATTTGTTGGTGTTTTGCAATGGTGAGGGTTTTTGTTGAATTTTTTGGTGTTTTCATTGTTGAGGTTGTTTTTAAATTTGTTGGTGTTTTTCAATGTTGAGGTTGTTATTGAATTTGTTGGTGATTTTCAATATTGAGGTTGTAGTTGAATTTGTTGGTATTGTCAATATTTATTTTGTTGAACATTTTTGTAGTTTTAAAAGTTGAGGTTGTCTCTGAAATGTTTTTATTGTTTTTCAATGTTGATGTTGTTGTGAATTGGATAGTGTCATCAATGTTTATTTTGTTGAACTAGTTTGTACTTTTAAAAGTTGAGTTTGTTGTTGAATTTGTTGGTGTTTTTCAATGTTGAGGTTGTTGTTGAATTTTTTGGTTTTTTTCATTGTTGAGGTTGTTGTTTAATTTGTTGGCCTTTTTCAATGTTGAGGTTGTTGTTGAATTTGTTGGCGTTTTTCAATATTAAGGTTGTTGTTGAATTTGTTGGTTTTATGAATGTTTTTTGTCAACTTTTTTGTGTTTTTCAAATTTGAGGTTGTTGCGAATTTGTCGGTAATATTCAGCGTTAAGGTTGTTGAATTTGTTGGTGATTTTCAATATTGAGGTTGTTGTTGAATTTGTTGGCGTTTTTCAATGTTGAGGTTGTTGTTGAATTTGTTGGTATTATCAATGTCTTTTGTTGAACTTGTTTGTATTTTTAAAAGTTAAAGTTGTTGTTGAATTTGTTGGTGTTTTTTAACGTTGACGATGTTGAATTTGTTGGTGATTTTCAATTCAGAGGATGTTGTTCAATTTGTTGGTGTTATCAAAGTTCTGTTTTGGACTTCTTAGTACTTTTAAAGGTTGAGGTTGTTGTTGAATTGTTGGTATTTTTCAATGTTGCGGTTGTTGTTGAATTTTCTGTTGTTTTGCAATGTTGAGGTTGTTGTTGAATTTGTTGGTGTTATCAAAGTTTTTTGCTGAATAAATTTGTATTTTTAAAAGTTAAGGTTGTTGTTGAATTGGTTGGTATATTTCAATGTTGAGGTTGTTGAATTTGTTGGTGATTTTCAATATTGAGGTTGTTTTTGTATTTGTTGGTGTTATCAATGTTATTTTTTAGAACTGTTTTGTACTTTTAAACGTTGAGGATCTTGTTGAATTTGTTGGTGTTTTTCAATGTTGAGGTTTTTGTTAAATTATTTGGTGTTTTTCATTGTTGACGTTGTTGTTGAATTTGTTGGTGACTTTCAATATTGAGGTTGGTGAAGTTGTTGGTGTTTTTTAATGTTGAGGTTGTTGTTGAATTTGTTGGCGTTTTTCAATGTTGAGGTTGGTGTTGAATTTGTTGGTTTCTTTCAATATCGAGGTAGTTGTTGAATTTGTTCGTGTCATTCAATATTGAATTTATTGTTGAATTTGTTGGTGTGATCAATGTTTTTTTTGTACTTTTTCTCTTCTTTTAAAAGTTGAGGTTGTTGTTGAATTTGTTGGTGATTTTCAATGTTGAGGTTGTTTTTGAATTTATTGCTGTTATCAATGTTATTTTTTGAACATTTTTGTATTTTTGAAAGTTGAGCTTGTTGATGAATTCGTTGGTATTTTTGAATGTTGCGGTTGTTGTTGAATTATTTGTTGTTATTCATTGTTGAGTTTGTTTTTGAATTTGTTGGTGTTTTTCAATGTTGATGTTGTTGAATTTGTTGGTCATTTTCAATATTGAGGTTGGTGAAGTTGTTGGTGTTTTTCAATGTTGAGGTTGTTGTTGAATTTGTTGGCGTTTTTCAATGTTGAGGTTGTTGTTGAATTTATAGGTGTTTTTCAATGTTGAGGTTGTAGAATTTGTTGGTGATTTTCAATATTGAGTTTGTTGTTGAATTTGTTGGCGTTATCAATGTTATTTTTTGAACTTTTTTGTATTTTTCAATGTTGAGGTTGTAGTTGAATTTGTAGGTGTTTTTCAATGTTGAGGTTGTTGTTCAATTTGTTGGTGTTTTTGAATGTTGAGGTTGTTGTTGAATTTGTTGGTGTTATCAAAGTTTTTTCTTCAATAAATTTGTATTTTTAAATGTTAAGGTTGTTGTTGAATTTGTTGGTGTTTTTCAATGTTGAGGTTGTTGTTGAATTTTTTGGTGTTATCAATGTTATTTTTTAAACTTTTTTGTGCTTTTAAAGATTGAGGTTGTTGTTGAATTTGTTGGTGTTTTTCAATGTTG
This sequence comes from Cetorhinus maximus, assembly GCF_964194155.1. Taxonomy (NCBI): domain Eukaryota; kingdom Metazoa; phylum Chordata; class Chondrichthyes; order Lamniformes; family Cetorhinidae; genus Cetorhinus; species Cetorhinus maximus. The sequence continues at coordinate 101,175 of NW_027596788.1, forward strand.
AGGTTGTTGAATTTGTTGGTGATTTTAAATATTGAGTTTGTTGTTGAACTTTTTGGTGTTATCAATGTTATTTTTTGAACTATTTTGTACTTTTAAAGATTGAGGTTATTGTTGAATTTGTTTTTGTTTTTCAATGTTAAGTTTTTATGTTAAATTTTTTGGTGTTTTTCATTGTTGACGTTGTTGTTAAATTTGTTGGTGTTTTTACATGTTGTGGTTGTTGTTGAATTTGTTGTGAACATTCAATATTGAGGTTGTTGTTGAATTTGTTGGTGTTATCCATGTAATTTTTTGAACTTTTATGTATTTTTGAAATTTGAGCTTGTTGTTAAATGTGTTGGTTTTTTTCAATGTTGAGTTTGTTGTTGAATTTATTGGTGTTTTTCATTGTTGAGGTTGTTGAAGTTGTTGGTGTTTTTCTCTGTTGAGGTTATTGTTGAATTTGTAGGTGTTTTTCAATGTTAAGGTTGTTGTTGAATTTGTTGGGGTTTTTCAATGTTCTGGTTGTAGAATTTGTTGGTGATTTTCAATATTGAGTTTGTTGTTGAATTTGATGGCGTTATCAATGTTATTTTTTGAACTTTTTTGTATTTTTGAAAGTTGAAGTTGTTCTTGAATTTGTTGGTGTTTTTCAAAGTGGTTGTTGTGGTTGATTTTGTTGGTGTTATCAATGTTATTTTTTAAACTTGTTTGTATTTCTGAAAGTTGAGGTTGTAGTTGAATTTGTTGGTGTTATCAATGGTTATATTGTTGAATTTTTTTGTTGTATAAAAGTTGAGGTTGTTATTTTCAACTGTTGGTGTTTTTCAATGTTGTGGTTCTTGTTGAATTTGTTGGTGTTCTTCATTGGTGAGGTTTTTGTTGAATTTTTTGGTCTTTTGATTGTTGAGGTTGTTGTTTAATTTGTTGGTGTTTTTCAATGTTGAGGTTGTTGTTGAATTGGATAGTGTCATCAATGTTTATTTTGTTGAACTTGTTTGTATTTTTAAAACTTGTTTGTTGTTGAATTTGTTGGTATTTTTCAAAGTTTAGGTCGTTGAATTTGTTGGTGATTTTCAATATTAAGCTTATTGTTGAATTTGTTGGAGTCATGAATGGTTTTTTTTAAACTTTTTTGTGTTTTTCTAAGTTGAAGTTGTTGCGAATTTGTTGGTGATATTCAGTGTTGAGGTTGTTGAATTTGTTGGTGATTTTCAACATTGAGGATGTTGTTGAATTTGTTGGCGTTTTTCAATGTTGAGGTTGTCGTTGAGATTATTGGTGATTTTCAATGTTGACGTTGTTGTTGAATTTGTTGGTGTTTTTCAATGTTGACGTTGTTGTTGAATTTGTTGGTGTTTTTCATTGTTGAGGTTGTTGTTGAATTAGGTGGTGTTAACAATGTTTTTTGTTGAACTTGTTTGTATTTTTAAAAGTTAAGGTTGTTGTTGAATTTGTTGGTTTTTTTCAATGTTGAGGTTGTTGAATTTGTTGGTGATATTCAAAGTTGAGTTTCTTGCTGAATGTATTGGTGTTATCAATGTTTATTTTGTTGAACTTTTTTGTAGATTTACAATTTGAGGTTCTTGCTGAATTTTTTTATTGTTTTTGCAATTTTGATATTGTAGTTGAATTTGTTGGTGATTTTCAGTGTTGAGGTTGCTGAATTTGTTGATGTTTTTCAATGTTGATGTTGTTGTTGAATTTGTTGGTATTTTACATTGTTGAGTTTGATGAAGTTGTTGGTGTTTTTTCAATATTGAGGTTGTTGTTAAATTTGTCGGTGTTTTTCAGTGTTGAGGTTGTTGTTGAATTTATTGGTGTTTTTCATTGTTGAGGATGCTGTTCAATTTGTTGGTGTTATCAAAGTTCTTTTTTGAACTTTTTTATACTTTTAAAGGTTGAGGTTGTTTTTGAATTTGTTGGCATATTTCAATATTGCGGTTGTTGTTGAATTTTTAGGTGTTATTCCATGTTGAGGTTGTTGTTGAATTTTTTGGTGATTTTAAATATTGAGGTTGTTGTTGAAGTTGTTGGTGTTATCAATGTTATTATTTGAACTTTTTTGCATTTTTCAATGTTGAGGATGTTGAATTTGTTGTTATTTTTCAATATTGTGGTTATTGTTGAATTTTTTGGTGTTTTTCATTGTTGAGGATGTTGTTGAATTTTTTGGTGTTTTTCATTGTTGAATTTGTTGTTTAATTTGATGATGTTTGTCGATGTTGAGGTTGTTGTTGAATGTGTTTGTGTTTTTCAATGTGGAGGTTGTTGTTGAATTTGTTGGTGATTTTCAAAATTGAGGTTGAATTTGTTGGTGTTATCAATGTTTTTTTTAACTTTTTTGTACTTTTAAATGTTGAGGCTGTTGTTGAATTGGATTGCATCATCAATGTTTATTTTGTGGAACTTGTTTGTATTTTTAAAGGTTGAGTTTGTTGTTGAATTTTTTGGTGTTTTTCATTGTTAAGGTTGTTGTTAAATTTGTTGGTGATTTTCAATATTGAGGTTTTGCTGAATTTGTTGGTGTTTTTCAATGTTGTGGTTGCTGTTGAATTTGTTGGTGATTTTCAATATTGAGTTTGTTGTTGAATTTGTTGGTGTTATCAATGCTACTTTTTCAACTTTTTTGTATTTTTCAATGTTGAGGTTGTTGTTGAATTTGTTCGTATTTTTCAATGATGCAGTTGTTGTTGAATTATTTGGTGTCTTACAATCATGAGGTGGTTGTTGAATTTGCTGCTGTTATGAACGTTATTTTTTGAACTTTTTGGATTAATCAAAGTTGAAGTTGTTGTTGAATTTGTTGGTGATTTTCAATGTTGAGGTTGTTGTTGAATCTATTGGTGTTTTTCAATGTTGAGGTTGTTGTTGAATTTGTTGGTGTTTTTCAATGTTGATATTGTTGAATTTGTCGGTGATTTTCAATATTGAGTTTGTTGTTGAATTTATTGGTGTTATGAATTTTTTTTTGTTGAAATTGTTTGTGTTTTTAAAAGTTGAGTGTGTTGTTGCATTTGTTGACGTTGTTCAATGTTGAGGTTGTTGTTGAATTTGTTGGTGTTATCAATGTTTATTTTGAACGTTTTCTCTTGTTTTAAAAGTTGAGGTTGTTGTTCAATTTGTTGGTGTTTTTCAATGTTGATGTTTTTGAAGAATTTTTTGTTGATTTTAATTGTTGAGGTTGTTGTTAAATTTGTCGCTGTTTGTCCATGTTGAAGTTGTTGTTGAATTTATTGGTGTTTTTCAATCTTGAGGTTGTTGTTGAATTTGTTGGTGTTTTTCAAAGTTGATGTTGTTGAATTTGTTGATGATTTTCAACGTTGAGTTTGTTGTTGAATTTGTTGCTGTTATCAATGTTTGTTTGTTGAAGTTGTTTGTATTTTTTAAAGTTGAGATTGTTGTTTAATTTGTTGGTGATTTTGAATATTGAGGTTGTTGCTGAATTTGTTGGATTTATCAATGTTATTTTTTGAACTTTTTAGTATTTTTCAATGTCGCGGTTGTTTTCGAATTTTTTGGTGTTTTTCATTGTTGAGGTTGTTGTTAATTTTGTTGGTGTTTTTCAATGTTGAGGTTGTTGTTGAATTTGTTGGTGATTTTCAATGATGAGGTTGTTGTTGAATTTGTTGATCTTATCAATGTCTTTTTTTGTTGAAGTTGGTTGTATTTTTAAAAGTAGAGTTTGTTGTTGAATTTGTTGGCGTTTTTCAATGTTGAGGTTGTTGTTGAATTTGTTGGTGATTTTCAATGTTGAGGTTGTTGAATTTGTTTGTGTTATCAATGTTCTTTTTTGAACTTTTTTGTACTTTTAAATCTTGAGATATTTGTTGAATTTGTTGGTGTTTTTCAATGTTGAGGTTATTGTTGAATTTGTAGGTGTTATCAATGTTATTTTCTGAACTTCTTTGCATTTTTCAACGTTGAGGTTGTTGAATTTGTTGTTATTTTTCAATGTTGTGGTTGTTGTTGAATTTTTTGGTGTTTTTCTTTGTTGAGGTTGTTGTTGAATTTGTTGGTGATTTTCAGTGCTGAGGTTGTTGTTGAATTTGTTGGATTTAACAATATTTTTTGTTGAACTTGTTCGTCTTTTTTAAACTTAAGGTGGTTGGTGAATTTGATGGTGGTTTTCAATGTTGAGGTTGTTGAATTTGTCGGTGATTTTCAGTATTGAGGTTGTTGTTGAATTTGTTGGTGTTATCAATGTTCTTTTTTCAACTTTTTTGTACTTTTAAAAGTTGAGGTTGTTGTTGAATTTGTTAGTGTTTTTCAATGTTGAGGTTGTTGTTTTATTTGTTCGTGATTTTCAATGATGAGGTTGTTGCTGAATGTGTTGTTGATTTTCAACATTGAGTTTATTCTTGCACTTGTTGGTGTTATCATTGTTTTTTTGTTGAACTTGTTTGTATTTTTAAAAGTTGATGTTGTTGCTGAATTTGTTGGTGATATTCAATGTTGAGCTTGTTGAATTTGTTGGTGTTTTTCAATGTTGAGGCTGCTGTTGAATTTATTGGTGTTTTTCATTATTGAGCTTGTTGTTGAATTTGTTGGTGTTTTTCCATGTTGAGGTTGTTGTTGAATTTGATGGTGTTTTTCAATGTTGAGCTTGTTGAATTTGTTGGTGTTTTTCAATGTTGAGGCTGCTGTTGAATTTATTGGTGTTTTTCATTATTGAGCTTGTTGTTGAATTTGTTGGTGTTTTTCCATGTTGAGGTTGTTGTTGAATTTGATGGTGTTTTTCAATGTTGAGTTTGTTGTTGAATTTATTGGTGTTTTTCAATGGTGAGGTTGTTGTTGAATTTGTTGTTGTTTTTCGAAGTTGAGGTCATTGAATTTCTTGGTAATTTTAAATATTGAGGTTGTTGTTGAATTTGTTGGTGTGATGAATGTTTTTTTGGAACTTTTTTGTATTTTTCAAAGTTGATGTTGTTGCTGAATTTGTTGGTGATATTCTGTGTTGAGCTTGTTGAAATTGTTGGTGATTTTTAATATTGAGGTTTTGTTGAATTTGTTGGTGTTTTACAATTTTGAGGTTGTTGTTGAATTTGTGGGTGTCATCAATGCTTTTTTTTAACTTGTTGGTACTTTTAAAATTTGACGTTGTTGTTGAAAGTGTTGGTGTTTTTCAATGGTGAGGATTTTGTTGATTTTTTTGGTGTTTTCATTGTTGAGGTTGTAGTTGAATTTTTTGTTGATTTTCAAAATTTAGGTTGTTGTTGAATTTGTTGGTGATTTTCAAGATTGAGGTCGTAGTAGAATTTGTGGGTGTTGTCAATGTTTATTTTGTTGAACTTTTTTGTAGTTTTTAGAACTGAGTTTGTTGCTGAATTTTATATTGTTTTTCAATGTTGATGTTGTTGTTGAATTTGTTGGTGATTTTCATTGTTGAGGTTACTGAATTTGTTGGTGATTTTAAATGTTGACGTTGTTGATGAATTTGTTGGTGTTATCAATGTATTTTTTTAACTTTTGTGTGTTTTTCAATGTTGAAGCTTTTAAATTTGCTGGTGATTTTCAATACTGAGGTTGTTGATGAATTTGTTGCTAATATTCAGTATTGAGGTTGTTGTTGAATTGGTTGGTGATTTTCAATATTGAGGTTGTTGTTGAATTTGATGGTGTTATCAATGTTCTTTTTGCAACTTTGAGGTACTTTTAAAAGTTGAGGTTTTTTTTGTATTTGTTGGTGTTTTTCAATGTAGAGGTTGTTGTTGAATTTGTTGGTGATTAACAATATTGAGTTTGTTGTTGAATTTGTTGGTGTTATCAATGTTATTTTTTGTACTTTGTTGTATTATTCAATGTTGAGGTTGTTGTTGAATTTGTTGTTATTTTTCATTGTTGAGGTTATTGTTGAATTTGTTCTCGTTTTTCATTGTTGAGGTTGTTGTTGAATTTGTTGGTGATTTTCAGTGTTGAAGTTGTTGAATTTGTTGGTGATTTTAAATGTTGAGCTTATAGTTGAATTTTTTGGTTATTTTCAATATTGAGGTTGTTCTTGAATTTGTTGGTGTTATCAATGTTATTTTTTGAAATTGTTTCTACTTTTCAATTCTGTGGTTGTTGTTGAGTTTTTTGGTCTTTTTCATTGCTGAGGTTATTGTTGAATTTGTTGGTGTTTTTCAATGTTGAGGTTGTTGTTGAATTTGTTGGTGTTTTCAATGGTGAGGTTTTTGTTGAAATTTTTGGTTATTTCATTGTTGAGTTTGTTGTTAAATTTGTTGGTGTTTTTCAGTGTTGAAGTTGTTGTTGAATTTCTTGTTGATTTTCAATATTGAGGTTGTAGTTCAATTTGGTGGTGTTGTCAATGTTTATTTCGTTGAATTTTTTTGTAGTTTTAAAAGTTGAGGTTGTTGCTGAATTTTTTATCGTTTTTCAATGTTGATGTTGTTGTTGAATTTGTTGGTGATTTTCAGTGTTGAGGTTGCTGAATTTGTTGGTGATTTTAAATGTTGAGGTTGTTGTTGAATTGGATAGTGTCATCAATGTTCATTTTGTTGAACTTGTTTGTACTTTTAAAAGTTGAGGTTGATTTTGAATTTGTTGGTGTTTTTCATTGTTGAGGTTGTTGTTGAAATTGTTGGCATTTTACAAAGTTGAGGTTGCTGTTGAATTTGCTGTTGTTTTTCAATGTTGAGGTTGTTGTTGAATTTGTTGATGTTTTTCATTGTTGAGGTTGTGGTTGAATTTGTTGGTGTTATCAATGTTATTTTTCGAACTTTTTTGTATTTTTCAATGTTGAGGTTGTTGTTGAATTTGCTGGTGTTTTTCAATGTTGAGGTTGTTGAATTTGTTGATGTTTTTCATTGTTGAGGTTGTTGTTGAATTTCTTGGTGTTATCAATGTTTTTTTTGTTGGACTTGTTTGTATTTTTCAATATTGAAGTTGTTGTTGAATTTGTTGTTGTATCAATGTTATTTTTTGAACTTTTTTGTATTTTTCAAAGATGAGGTTGTTGAATTTGTTGATGTTTCTAAATGTTGATGTTTTTGAATATGTTGGTGATTTTCAACATTGAGTTTGTTGTTGCATTTGTTGGTGTTATCAAGGTTTTTTTTTTGAACTTGTTTGTATTTTTAAAAGTTGAAGTTGTTGTTTAATTTGTTGGTGTTTTTAAATATTGAGGTAGTTGAATTTGTTGGCGATTTTCAATATTGAGGTTGTTGTTGAATTTGTTGGTGTTATGAATGGTTTTTTTTGAACTTTTTTTGTTTTTTCAATGCTAATGTTGTTGAATTTGTTGGTGATTTTCAAAATTGAGTGTGTTGTTGAATTTGTTGGTGTTATCAATGCTGAGGTTGTTGTTGAATTTATTGATGTTTTTCAATGTTAATGTTGTTGAATTTGTTGGTGATTTTCAATATTGAGTTTGTTGTTGAATTTGTTGGTGTTATCAATGTTTATTTTGTTGAACTTTTTTGTACTTTTAAAAGTTGAGGTTGATTTTGAATTTGTTGGTGTTTTTCAATGTTGAGGTTGTCGTTGAATTTGTTGGCGTCTTTCAATGTTGAGGCTGTTGAATTTTGTTGGTAATTTTCAAAATTGAGGTTGTTGTTGAATTTGTTGGTGTTATTAATGTTATTTTTTGAACTTTTTTGTATTTTTCAATGTTGAGGTTGTTGTTGAATATTTTCTTTTATATCATTGTTGAGCTTGGTCTTGAAGTTGTTGGTGTTTTTCAATGTTGAGGTTCTTGTTGAATTTGTTTGTTTTTTTCAATGATGACGTTGTTCTTGAATTGGATGGTATGTTTCAATGTTGAATTTCTTGTTGAATTTGTTGGTGTAATCAATGTTTTTTTTGCTGAACTTGTTTGTATTTTTAAAAGTTGAGGTTGTTGTTGAATTTGTTGGTGTTTTTCAAAGTTGAGGTCTTTGAATTTGTTGGTGATTTTCAATATAGAGGTTGTTGTTGAATTTGTTGGTGTTATCAATGGGTTTTTTTGAACTTTTTTGTGTTTTTCAAAGTTGAGGTTGTTGATGAATTTGTTGGTGATATACAGTGATGAGGTTGTTGAATTTTTTGGTGATTTTCAATATTGAGGTTGTTGTTGAATTTGTAGGCGTTTTTCAATGTTGAGGTTGTTGAATTTTGTTGGTAATTTTGAAAATTGAGGTTGTTGTTGAATTTGTTGGTGTTATTAATGTTATTTTTTGAACTTTTTTGTATTTTTCAATGTTGAGGTTGTTGTTGAATATTTTCTTTTATATCATTGTTGAGCTTGGTCTTGAAGTTGTTGGTGTTTTTCAATGTTGAGGTTCTTGTTGAATTTGTTGGTGTTTCTCAATGGTGAGGTTTTTGTTGAATTTTGTGGTCTTTCCATTGTTGAGTTGGTTGTTAAATTTGTTGGTGTTTTTCAATGTTGAGGTTCTTGCATTTGTTGGTGATTTTCAACATTGAGGATGTAGTTGAATTTCTTGGTGTTCCATGTCGAAGTTTTTGTTGAATTTGATGGTGATTTTCAATATTGAGGTTGTTGAATTTGTTGGTGTTTTTCAATGTTGAGGTTGTTGTTGAATTTGTTGCTGATTTTCAATATTCAGGTTGTTGTTGAATTTGTTGGTGTTATCAATGTTATTTTTTGAACTGTTTTGTATTTTTCAATGTTGAGGTTGTTGTTGAATTTGTTGGTGTTTTTCATTGTTGAGGTTGTTGTTGAATTTGTTGGTGTAATCAATGTTTTTTTTTGTTCAACTTGTTTGTATTTTTTAAAGTTTAAGTTTTTGTTGAATTTGTTGGTGTTTTGCAATGGTGAGGGTTTTTGTTGAATTTTTTGGTGTTTTCATTGTTGAGGTTGTTTTTAAATTTGGTGGTGTTTTTCAATGCTGAGGTTGTTATTGAATTTGTTGGTGATTTTCAATATTGCGGTTGTAGTTGAATTTGTTGGTTTTGTCAAGACTTATTTTATTGAACATTTTTGTAGTTATAAAAGTTGAGGTTGTTGTTGCATTTTTTGGTGTTTTTCAAACATGAGGTCGTTGAATTTGTTGGTGAATTTCAATATTGACGTTGTTGAATTTGCTGGTGTTATCAATGGTTTTTTTTAAAAACTTTTTTGTGTTTTTCAACGTTAAGGTTGTTGCTGAATTTGTTGGTGATGTTCAGTGTTGACGTTGTTGAATCTGTTGGTGTTTTTCAATGTTGAGGTTGTTGTTGAATTTGTTGGTGTTTTGCAATTTTGAGGTTGTTATTGAATTTGTTGGTATTTTTCAATGTTGCGGTTGTTGTTGAATTTGTTGGTGTTTTTTAATGGGGAGATTTTTGTTGAATTTTTTGGTGTTTTCATTGTTGAGGTTGATCTTTAATTTGTTGGTGTTTTTCAATGTTCAGGTTGTTGTTGAATTTTTTGCTGATTTTCAATGTTGAGATTGTTGTTAAATTTGTTGATGTTTTTCAATGTTGATGTTGTTGTTGAACTTGTTGGTGATATTCAGCGTTTAGGTTGGTGAATTTATTGGTGATTTTAAATGTTGAGGTTGTTGTTAAATTGGACAGTGTCATCAATGTTTAATTTGTTGAACTTGTTTGTATTTTTAAAAGTTGTGGTCGTTGTTGAATTTATTGGTTTTTTTCACTGTTCATTTTGTTGAACTTTTTTGTACTTTTACATGTTGAGGTTGTTGTTTAATTTGTTGGTGTTTTTCAAAGTTGAGGTCGTTGAATTTGTTGGTGATTTTCAATATTGTGGTTGTTGTTGAATTGTATGGTATTTTTCAGTGTTGATGTTGTTGAATTTGTTGGTGTTATCAATGTTTTCTTTTGAACTGTTTTGTGTTTTTCAATGTTGAGTTTGCTGAATTTGGTGGTGATTTGCAATATTGAGGTTGTTGATGAATTTGTTGATGTTATCAACATTTATTTTGTGGAACTTTTTGGTAATTTTAATAGTTGAGGTTGTTGTTGAAATTGTTTGGATTTTCAATATTGAGGTTTTTGTTGAAATTGTTGGCGTTATTCAATGTTGAGGTTTTTGTTAAACTTGTTGGTGTTATCAATGTTATTTTTCGAACTTTTTTGTATTTTTCAAAGTTGAAGTTGTTGTTGAATTTGTTGGTATTTTTCAATGTTGAGTTTGTAGTTGAATTTGTTGGTGTTTTTCAATGTTGAGTTTGTTGTTTAATTTGTTGATGTTTCTCAATGTTGAGGTTGTTGTTGAATTTGTTGGTGTTATCAATGTTATTTTTTGAACTGTTTTGTATTTTTCAATGTTGAGTTTGTAGTTGAATTTGTTGGTGTTTTTCAATGTTGAGTTTGTTGTTTAATTTGTTGATGTTTTTCAATGTTGAGGTTGTTGTTGAATTTGTTGGTGTTTTTCATTGTTGAGGATGTTGTTGAATTTGTTGGTGTTATCAATTTTTTTGTTGAACTTGCTTGTATTTTTAAAAGTTGAGGATGTTGTAGAATCTGTTGGTGTTTTTGAAAGTTGAGGTCGTTGAATTGGTTGGTTATTTTCAATATTGCTGTTGCTGTTGAATTTGTTGGGGTTATCAATGGTTTTTTTTGAACTTTTTTGTGTTTTTCAAAGTTGAGGTTTTTGCTGAATTTATTGATGTTATCAATGTTTATTTCATTGAACTTTTTTGTACGTTTAAACGTTGAGGTTGATTTTGAAATTGTTGGTTGTTTTTCATTGCTGAGGTTGTTGTTGAATTTGTTGGTGGTTTTCAATGTTGAGGTTTTTGTGGAATTTCTTGGTGCTTTTCAATGTTGAGGTTGTTGCTGAATTTGATGGTGTTATCAATGTTCTTTTTTCAACTTTTTTGTACTTTTAAAAGTTGAGGTTGTTGTTGAATTTGTTTGTGATTTTCAATATTGATGTTGTTGTTGAATTTGATGGTGTTATCAATGGTTTTTTTTGAACTTTTTTGTGTTTTTTAAAGTTGAGGATGTTGCTGAATTTATTGGTTTTATCACTGTTTATCTTGTTGAACTTTTTTGTTCTTGTAAAAGTTGAGTTTGATTTTGAACGTTTTGGTGTTTTTCATTGTTGAGGTTGTTGTTGAATTTGTTGGCGTTTTTCAATGTTGAGGTTGTTGTTCCATTTGTTGGTGTTTTTCAATGGTGAGGTTTCTGTTGAATTTGTTGGTGTTTTCATTGTTGAGGTTGTTGTTAAATTTGATGTTGTTTTTCAATATTGAGATTGTTGTTGAATTTGATGGTGTTATCAATGTTCTTTTTTCAACTTTTTTGTACTTTTAAATGTTGAGGTTGTGGTTGAATTTGTTGGTGATTTTCAATATTGAGGTTGTTGTTGAGGTTGTTGGTGATTTTCAATATTGACGTTGTTGTTGAATTTGATGGTGTTATCAATGGTTTTTTTTGAACTTTTTTGTGTTGTTCAAAGTTGAGGTTGTTGCTGAAATTATTGGTGTTATCAATTAATTATTTTGTTGAACTTTTTTGTACTATTTAAAGTTGAAGTTGATTTTGAATTTGTTGGTGTTTTTCATTGTTGAGGTTGTTGTTGAATTTTTTGGTGATTTTTAATGTTGAGGTTGTTGTTGAATTGGACAGTGTCATCAATGTTTATTTTGTTGAACTTGTTTGTATTTTTAAAAGTTGTGGTCGTTGTTGAATTTTTTGGTTTTTTTCACTGTTCATTTTGTTGAACTTTTTTGTACTTTTAAATGTTGAGGTTGTTGTTTAATTTGTTGGTGTTTTTCAAAGTCGAGGTCGTTGAATTTGTTGGTGATTTTCAATATTGTGGTTGTTGTTGAATTGGTTGGTGTTTTTCAATGTTGATGTTGTTGAATCTGTTGGTGTTATCAATGTTTTCTTTGGAACTGTTTTGTGTTTTTCAATGTTGAGGTTGGTGAATTTGCTGGTGATTTTCAATATTGAGGTTGTTGCTGAATTTGTTGGTGTTATCAACATTTATTTTGTTGAACTTTTTGGTTCTTTTAATATTTGAGGTTGTTGTTGAAATTGTTTGGATTTTCAATATTGAGGTTTTTGTTGAAATTGTTGGCGTTATTCAATCTTGAGGTTGTTTTTAAACTTGTTGGTGTTATCAATGTTATTTTTCGAACTTTTTTGTATTTTTCAAAGTTGAAGTTGTTGTTGAATTTGTTGGTATTTTTCAATGTTGAGTTTGTAGTTGAATTTGTTGGTGTTTTTCAATGTTGAGTTTGTTGTTTAATTTGTTTATGTTTTTCAATGTTGAGGTTGTTGTTGAATTTGTTGGTGTTATCAACTTTTTTCGTTAAACTTGTTTGTATTTTTAAAAGTTGAGGATGTTGTAGAATCTGTTGGTGTTTTTGAAAGTTGAGGTCGTTGAATTGGTTGGTGATTTTCAATATTGCTGTTGCTGTTGAATTTGTTGGGGTTATCAATGTTTTTTTTGAACTTTTTTGTGTTTTTCAAAGTTGAGGTTTTTGCTGAATTTATTGATGTTATCAATGTTTATTTTGTTGAACTTTTTTGGACGTTTAAACGTTGAGGTTGATTTTGAATTTGTTGGTGTTTTTCATTGTTGAGGTTGTTGTTGAATTTGTTGGCGGTTTTCAATGTTGAGGTTGTTGTTGAATTTGTTGGTGATTTTTAATGTTGCGGTTGTTGTTGAATTGGACAGTGTCATCAATGTTTATTTTGTTGAACTTGTTTGTATTTTTAAAAGTTGTGGTCGTTGTTGAATTTATTGGTTTTTTTCACTGTTCATTTTGTTGAACTTTTTTGTACTTTTACATGTTGAGGTTGTTGTTTAATTTGTTGGTGTTTTTCAAAGTTGAGGTCGTTGAATTTGTTGGTGATTTTCAATATTGTGGTTGTTGTTGAATTGGTTGGTGTTTTCAATGTTGATGTTGTTTAATTTGTTGGTGTTATTAATGTTTTCTTTTGAACAGTTTTGTGTTTTTCAATGTTGAGGTTGGTGAATTTGCTGGTGATTTTCAATATTGAGGTTGCTGGTGAATTTTTTGGTGTTATCAACATTTATTTTGTTGAACTTTTTGGTACTTTTAATAGTTGAAGTTGTTGTTGAGATTGTTTGGATTTTCAATGTTGAGGTTGTTGTTGAATTTGATGGTGTTATCAATGTTCTTTTTTCAACTTTTTTGTACTTTTAAAAGTTGAGGTTGTTTATGAATTAGTTGGTGATTTTCAATATTGACGTTGTTGTTGAATTTGTTTGTGATTTTCAAGATTGATGTTGTTTTTGAATTTGATGGTGTTATCAATGTTTTTTCTTGAACTTTTTTGTGTTTTTCAAAGTTGAGGATGTTGCTGAATTTATTGGTTTTATCACCGTTTATTTTGTTGAACTTTTTGTACTTTTAAACGTTGAGGTTGATTTTGAACGTTTTGGTGTTTTTCATTGTTGAGGTTGTTGTTGAATTTGTTTGTGATTTTCAATATTGATGTTGTTTTTGAATTTGATGGTGTTATCAATGTTTTTTCTTGAACTTTTTTGTGTTTTTCAAAGTTGAGGATGTTGCTGAATTTATTGGTTTTATCACTGTTTATTTTTTTGAACTTTTTTGTACTTTTAAATGTTGAGGTTGATTTTAAACGTTTTGGTGTTTTTCATTGTTGAGGTTGTTGTTGAATTTGTTGGTGTTTTTCAATGTTGAGGTTGTTGATGAATTTGTTGGTGTTATCAACATTTGTTTTGTTGAACTTTTTGGTACGTTTAATGGTTGAGGTTGTTGTTGAAATTGTTTGGATTTTCAATATTGAGGTTGTTGTTGAAATTGTTGGCGTTTTTCAATGTTGAGGTTGTTGTTAAACTTGTTGGTGTTATCAATGTTATTTTTCGAACTTTTTAGTATTTTTCAAAGTTGAAGTTGTTGTTGAATTTATTGGTGTTTTTCAATGCTGAATTTGTTGATGAATTTGTTGATGTTTTTCAATGTTCAGGTTGTTGTTGATTTTGTTGGTGTTATCAATGTTATTTTTTGAACAGTTTTGTATTTTTCAATGTTGAGTTGTTGTTGAATTTGTTGGTGTTTTTCAATGTTGAGGTTGTTGTTGAATTTGTTGGTGTTTTTCATTGTTGAGGATGTTGTTGAATTTGTTGTTGTTATCAATTTTTTTGTTGAACTTGTTTGTATTTTTAAAAGTTGAGGATGTTGTTGAATCTGTTGGTGTTTTTGAAAGTTGAGGTCGTTGAATTGGTTGGTGATTTTCAATATTGCTGTTGCTTTTGAATTTGTTGGGGTTTTCAATGGTTTTTTTTGAACTTTTTTGTGTTTTTCAAAGTTGAGGTATTTGACGAATTAATTGATGTTATCAATGTTTATTTTGTTGAACTTTTTTGTACGGTTATACGATGAGGTTGATTTTGAATTTGTTGGTTGTTTTTCATTGTTGAGGATGTTGTTGAATTTGTTGGCGGTTTGCAATGTTGAGGTTGTTGTTGAATTTCTTAGTGCTGTTCATTGTTGAGGTTGTTGTTGAATTTGTTGGTGTTTTTCAATGGTGAGGTTTTTGTTGAATTAGTTGGTGTTTTCATTGTTGAGGTTGTTGTTGAATTTGTTGTTGTTATCAATGGGTTTTTTTGAACTTTTTTGTGTTTTTCAAAGTTGAGGTTGTTGATGAATTTGTTGGCGTTTTTCAATGTTGAGGTTGTTGAATTTTGTTGGTGATTTTCAATATGGAGGTTGTTATTGAATTTGTTGGTGTTTTTCAATGGTGAGGTTTTTGTAGAATTTTTTCGTCTTTCCATTGTTGAGTTGGTTGTTAAATTTGTTGGTGTTTTTCAATGTTGAGGTTGTTGCATTTGTTGGTGATTTTAAACATTGAGGATGTTGCTGAATTTGTTGGTGTTGTCAATGTTAATTTTGTTGAACTTTTTTGTAGTTTTAAAAGTTGAGGTTGTTGCTGAATTTTTTATTCATTTTCAATGTTGAGGTTGTTGTTGAATTTGTTTTGTGTTGTTCAATGTTGAGGTTGTTGTTGAATTTATTGGTGTTTTTCAATGTTGATATTCTTGAATTTGTTGTGATTTTCAATATTGAGTTTGTTGTTGAATTTCTTGGAGTTATCAACGTTTTTTTTCATTGAACTTGTGTGTATTTTTAAAAGTTGAGGTTGTTGTTGAATTTGTTGCTGTTTTTCAAAGTTTAGGTCAAAGTTTTTTGTATTTTTCAAAGTGGAAGTTGTTTTTGTATTTGTTGGTGTTTTTCCATGTCAAGGTTGTTGTTGAATGTGTTGTTGTTTTTCTATGTTGAGGTTGTTGTTGAATTTGTTGGTTTTTTGCAATGGTGAGGGTTTTTGTTGATTTTTTTGGTGTTTTCAATGTTGAGGTTGTTGCTGAAATTTTTTTATTGTTTTTCAATGTTGATGTTGTTGCTGAATTGGATAGTGTCATCCACGTTTATTATGTTGAACTAGTTTGTACTTTTACAAGTTGAGTTTGTTGTTGAATTTGTTGGTGATTTTCAATGATGAGGTTGTGGTTGCATTTGTTGGTGTTTTTCATAGTTGAAGTTGTTGTTGAAGTTGTTGGTGTTCTCAATGTTTATTTTGTTGAACTTTTTTGTAATTTTAAAAGTTGATGTTGATTTTGAATTTGGTGGTGTTTTTCATTGTTGAGGTTGTTGTTGAATTTGTTGGCGTTTTGCAATGTTTAGGATGTTGTTGAATTTTTTGATGTTTTTCATTGTTGAGCTTGTTGTTGAATTTGTTGCTGTTATCAATGTTCTTTTTTGAGCTTTTTTGTACTTTTAAAAGTTGAGGTTGTAGTTGCATTTGTTGTTTTTTTTCAATGATGAGGTTATTGTTGAATTTGTTGGTGTTTTTCAAAGTTGAGGTTGTTGTTGAATTTGTTGTTGAATTTCAATATTGACGTTGTTGTTGAATTTGCTGGTGTTTTCAATGGTTTTTTGTGTTTTTCAACGTTAAGTTTGTTGCTGAATTTGTTAGTGATATTCAGTGTTGAGGTTGATGAATCTGTTGGTGATTTTCAATATTGATGTTGTTGTTGAATTTGTTGGCGTTTTTCAATGTAGAGGTTATTGTTGAATATATTGGTGTTTTGCAATGTTGAGGTTGTTATTGAATTTGTTGGTATTTTTCAATGTTGCGGTTGTTGTTGAATTTTTTGCTGATTTTCAATGTTGAGATTGTTGTTAAATTTGTTGATGTTTTTCAATGTTGATGTTGTTGTTGAACTTGTTGGCGTTTTTCAATGTAGAGGTTATTGTTGAATTTATTGGTGTTTTTCATTGTTGAGGTTGTTGTTGAATTTGTTGGTGATTTTCAATGTTCAGGTTGTTGTTGAATTTTTTGCTGATTTTCAATGTTGAGATTGTTGTTAAATTTGTTGATGTTTTTCAATGTTGATGTTGTTGTTGAACTTGTTGGTGGTATTCAGCGTTTAGTTTGGTGAATTTATTGGTGATTTTAAATGTTGAAGTTGTTGTTGAATTGGACAGTGTCATCAATGTTTATTTTGTTGAACTTGTTTGTATTTTTAAAAGTTGTGGTCGTTGTTGAATTTTTTGGTGTTTTCACTGTTCATTTTGTTGAACCTTTTTGTACTTTTAAATGTTGAGGTTGTTGTTTAATTTGTTGATGTTTTTCAAAGTTGAGGTCGTTGAATTTGTTGGTGATTTTCAATATTGAGGTTGTTGTTGAATTGGTTGGTGTTTTTCAACGTTGATGTTGTTGAATTTGTTGGTGTTATCAATGTTATCTTTTGAACTGTTTTGTGTTTTTCAATGTTAAGGTTGTTGAATTTGCTGGTGATTTTCAATATTGAGGTTGTTGATGAATTTGTTGGTGTTAACAACATTTATTTTGTTTAACTTTTTTGTACTTTTAAGAGTTGAGGTTGTTGTTGAAATTGTTTGGATTTTCAATATTGAGGTTGTTGTTGAAATTGTTGGTGTTATCAATGTTATTTTTTGAACTTTTTGTATTTTTGAAAGTTGAAGTTGTTGTTGAATTTGTTGGTATTTTACAATGTTGAGTTTGTAGTTGAATTTGTTGGTGTTTTTCAATGTTGAGGTTGTTTTTGAATTTGTTGGTATTTTTCAATGTTGCGATTGTTGTTCAACTTTTTGGTGTTTTTCATTTTTGAGGCTGTTGTTGAACTTGTTGGTGTTTTTCACTTTTGAGGATGTTGTTGAATTTGTTGATGTTATCAATTTTTTTTTGAAGTTGTTTGTATTTTTAAAAGTTGAGGATGTTGTTGAATTTGTTGGTGTTTTTCAAAGTTGATGTCGTTGAATTGGTTGGTGATTTTTAATATTGCTGTTGTTTAGAATTTGTTGGGGTTATCAATTGTTTTATTGGAACTTTTTTGTGTTTCTCAAAGTTGTGGTTTTTGCAGAATTTATTGATGTTATCAATGTTTATTTTGTTGAACTTATTTGTAAAATTAAAGGTTGAGGTTGATTTGGAATTTGTTCGTTGTTTTTCATTGTTGAAGTTGTTGTTGGATTTGTTGGCGTTTTTCAATGTTGAGGTTGTTGTTTTATTTTTTGTTGCTGTTCATTGTTGAGGTTTTTGTTGAATTTGTTGGAGTTATCAATGTTCTTTTTTCAACTTTTTTGTACTTTTAAAAGTTGAGGTTATTGTTGAATTTGTTGGTGTTTATCACTGATGAGGTTGTTGTTGAATTTGTTGGTGTTTATCACTGATGAGGTTGTTGTTGAATTTGTTGGTGATTTTCAATGTTGAGGTTGTTGTTGAATTTGTTGTTGATTTTCATTATTGAGGTTGTTGTTGAATTTGTTGTTGATTTTCATTATTGAGGTTGTTGTTCAATTTGTTGGTGTTATCAATGGC
The DNA here is from genome assembly GCF_964194155.1 of Cetorhinus maximus. NCBI lineage: Eukaryota > Metazoa > Chordata > Chondrichthyes > Lamniformes > Cetorhinidae > Cetorhinus > Cetorhinus maximus. The sequence goes on from NW_027596788.1 coordinate 118,884, forward strand.
TTTTTTCAACTTTTTAGTACATGTAAAAGTTGAGGTTGTTGTTGAATTTGTTGGTGTTTTTCAATGATGAGGTTGTTGTTGAATTTGTTGGTGATTTTCAATGTTGAGGTTGTTGTTAAATTTGTTGATGTTTTTCAATGTTGATGTTGTTGTTGAACTTGTTGGTGATATTCAGTGTTTAGGTTGGTGAATTTATTGGTGATTTTAAATGTTGAGGTTGTTGTTGAATTGGACAGTGTCATCAATGTTTATTTTGTTGAACTTGTTTGTATTTTTAAAAGTTGTGGTCGTTGTTGAATTTATTGATATTTTCACTGTTCATTTTGTTGAACTTTTTTGTACTTTTAAATGTTGAGGCTGTTGTTTAATTTGTTGGTGTTTTTCAATGTTGATGTTGTTGAATTTGTTGGTGATTTTCAATATTGAGGTTGTTGATGAATTTGTTGGTGTTATCAATGTTTTCATTTGAACTGTTTTGTGTTTTTCAATGTTGAGGTTGTTGAATTTGCTGGTGATTTTCAATATTGAGGTTGTTGATGAATTTGTTGGTGTTATCAACATTTGTTTTGTTGAACTTTTTGGTACTTTTAATGGTTGAGGTTGTTGTTGAAATTGTTTGGATTTTCAATATTGAGGTTGTTGTTGAAATTGTTGGCGTTTTTCAATGTTGAGGTTGTTGTTAAACTTATTGGTGTTATCAATGTTATTTTTCGAACTTTTTAGTATTTTTCAAATTTGAAGTTGTTGAATTTGTTGGTGTTTTTCAATGTTGAGGTTGTTGTTGAACATGTTGGTTTTTTTCAATTTTGAGATTGTTGTTGAATTTGTTGGTGTTTTTCCATTGTTGTGGATGTTGTTGAATTTGTTGGTGTTATCAATTTTTTTGTTGAACTTGTTTGTATTTTTAAATGTTGAGGATGTTGTTGAATCTGTTGGTGTTTTTGAAAGTTGAGGTCGTTGAATTGGTTGGTGATTTTCAATATTGCTGTTGCTGTTGAATTTGTTGGGGTTATCAATGGTTTTTTTTGAACTTTTTTGTGTTTTTCAAAGTTGAGATTTTGCTGAATTTATTGATGTTATCAATGTTTATTTTGTTGAACTTTTTTGTACGTTTAAACGTTGAGGTTGATTTTGAATTTGTTGGTTGTTTTTCATTGTTGAGGATGTTGTTGAATTTGTTGGCGGTTTTCAATGTTGAGGTTGTTGTTGAATTTCTTGGTGCTGTTCATTGTTGAGGTTGTTGTTGAATTTGTTGGTGTTTTTCAATGGTGAGGTTTTTGTTGAATTTGTTGGTGTTTTCATTGTTGAGGTTGTTGTTAAATTTGATGTTGTTTTTCAATGTTGAGGTTGTTGTAGAATTTGTTGGTGTTTTTCAAAGTTGAGGTCGTTGAATTTGTTGGTGATTTTCAATATAGAGGTTGTTGTTGAATTTATTGGTGTTATCAATGGGTTTTTTTGAACTTTTTTGTGTTTTTCAAAGTTGAGGTTGTTTATGAATTTGTTGGTGATATACAGTGTTGAGGTTGTTGAATTTTTTGGTGAATTTAAATATTGAGGTTGTTGTTGAATTTGTTGACGTTTTTCAATGTTGAGGTTGTTGAATTTTGTTGGTGATTTTCAATATTTAGGTTGTTGTTGAATTTATTGGTGTTATTAATGTTATTTTTTGAACTTTTGGTATTTTTCAATGTTGAGGTTGTTGTTGAATATTTTCTTTTATATCATTGTTGAGGTTGGTCTTGAATTTGTTGGTGTTTTTCAATGTTAAGGTTCTTGTTGAATTTGTTGGTGTTTCTCAATGGTGAGGTTTTTGTTGAATTTTGTGGTCTTTCCATTGTTGAGTTGGTTGTTAAATTTGTTAGTGTTTTTCAATGTTGAGGTTGTTACATTTGTTGGTGATTTTAAACATTGAGGATGTAGTTGAATTTCTTGGTGTTGTCAATGTTTATTTTGTTGAACTTTTTGTAGTTTTAAAAGTTGAGGTTGTTGCTGAATTTTTTATTCCTTTTCAATGTTGAGCCTGTTGTTGAATTTGTTTTGTGTTTTTCAATGTTGAGGTTGTTGTTGAATTTATTGGTGTTTTTCAATGTTGATGTTGTTGAATATGTTGGTGATTTTCAATATTGAGTTTGTTGTTGAATTTGTAGTTGTTATCAATGTTATTTTTTTGAACTGTTTTGTATTATTCAATGTTGAAGTTGCTGTTGAATTTGTTGGTGCTTTTCAATGTTGAGTTTGTAGTTGAATTTGTTGGTCTTTTTCTATGTTGAGTTTGTTGTTGAATTTGTTGGTGTTTTTCAATGTTGAGGTTGTAGTTGAATTTGTTGGTCTTTTTCTATGTTGAGTTTGTTGTTGAATTTGTTGGTGTTTTTCAATGTTGAGGTTGTTATTGAATTTGTTGGTGATTTTTAATATTGGGGTTGTTGTTGAATTTGTTGGTGTTATCAATGTTATTTTTTGAACTGTTTTGTATTTTTCATTGTTGAGGTTGTTGTTGAATTTGTTGGTGTTTTTCATTGTTGAGGATGTTGTTGAATTTGTTGGTGTTATCAATTTTTTTTGAACTTATTTGTATTTTTAAAAGTTGAGGATGTTGTTGAATTTGTTGGTGTTTTTCAAATATGAGGTCGTTGAATTGCTTGGTAATTTTTAATATTGCTGTTGTTGTTGAATTTGTTGGGGTTATCAATTGTTTTATTTGAACTTTTTGTGTTTCTCAAAGTTGAGGTTTTTGCAGAATTTATTGATGTTATCAATGTTTATTTTGTTGAACTTATTTGTAATTTTAAAGGTTGAGGTTGATTTGGAATTTTTTGGTTGTTTTTCATTGTTGAAGTTGTTGTTGAATTTGTCGGCGTTTTTCAATGTTGAGGTTGTTGTTTTATTTTTTGGTGCTGTTCATTGTTGAGGTTTTTGTTGAATTTGTTGGTGTTATCAATGTTCTTTTTTCAACTTTTTTGTACTTTTAAAAGTTGTTGTGATTGTTGAATTTGTTGGTGTTTATCACTGATGAGGTTGTTGTTGAATTTGTTGGTGATTTTCAATGTTGAGGTTGTTGTTGAATTTGTTGGTGATTTTCAATATTGAGGTTGTTGTTGAACTTGTTGGTGATATTCAGTGTTTAGGTTGGTGAATTTATTGGTGATTTTAAATGTTGAGGTTGTTGTTGACTTGCACAGTGTCATCAATGTTTATTTTGTTGAACTTGTTTGTATTTTTAAAAGTTGTGATCGTTGGCGAATTTATTGGTATTTTCACTGTTCATTTTGTTGAACTTTTTTGTACTTTTAAATGTTGAGGTTGTTGGTGAATTTGTTGGTGTTATCAATGTTTTCTTTTGAAATGTTTTGTGTTTTTCAATGTTTAGGTTGTTGAATTTGCTGGTGATTTTCAATATTGAGGTTGTTGATGAATTTTTTGGTGTGATCAATGTTTGTTTTGTTGAACTTTTTGGTACTTTTAATAGTTGAGGTTGTTGTTGAAATTGTCTGGATTTTCAATATTGAGGTTGTTGTTGAAATTGTTGACGTTTTTCAATATTGAGGTTGTTGTTAAACTTGTTGGTGTTATCAATGTTATTTTTCGAACTTTTTAGTATTTTTCAAAGTTAAATTGTTGTTGAATTTGTTGGTATATTTCAATGTTGAGTTTGTAGTTGAATTTGTTGGTGTTTTTCAATGTTGAGTTTGTTGTTGAATTTGTTGATGTTTTTCAATGTTGAGATTGCTGTTGAATTTGTTGGTGTTATCAATGTTATTTTTTGAACTGTTTTGTATTTTTCAATGTTGAGTTGTTGTTGAATTTGTTGGTGTTTTTCAATGTTGAGGTTGTTGTTGAATTTGTTGGTGTTTTTCATTGTTGAGGATGTTGTTGAATTTGTTGATGTTATCAATTTTTTTGTTGAACTTGTTTGTATTTTTAAAAGTTGAGGATGCTGTTGAATATGTTGGTGTTTTTGAAAGTTGAGGTCGTTGAATTGGTTGGTGATTTTCAATATTGCTGTTGCTGTTGAATTTGTTGGGGTTATCAATGGTTTTTTTTGAACTTTTTTGTGTTTTTCAAAGTTGAGGTTTTTGCTGAATTTATTGATGTTATCAATGTTTATTTCATTGAACTTTTTTGTACGTTTAAACGTTGATTTTGAATTTGTTGGTTGTTTTTCATTGTTGAGGTTGTTGTTGAATTTGTTGGCGGTTTTCAATGTTGAGGTTGTTGTTGAATTTCATGGTGCTGTTCATTGTTGAGGTTGTTGTTGAATTTGTTGGTGTTTTCAATGTTGAGGTTGTTGTTAAATTTGATGTTGTTTTTCAATGTTGAGGTTGTTGTAGAATTTGTTGGTGTTTTTCAAAGTTGAGGTCGTTGAATTTGTTGGTGATTTTCAATATTGAGGTTGTTGTTGAATTTGTTGTTGTTATCAATGGGTTTTTTTGAACTTTTTTGTGTTTTTCAAAGTTGAGGTTGTTGATGAATTTGTTGGTGATATTCAGTGTTGAGGTTGTTGAATTTTGTTGGTGATTTTCAATATTGAGGTTGTTGTTGAATTTGTTGGCCTTTTTGAATGTTGAGGCTGTTGAATTTTGTTAGTGATTGTCAATATTGAGGTTGTTGTTGAAATTGTTGGTGTTATTAATGTTATTTTTTGAACTTTTTTGTATTTTTCAATGTTGAGGTCGTTGTTGAATTTGTTGGTGAATTTCAATATTGAGGTTGTTGTTCAATTTGTTGGTGTTATCAATGGCTTTTTTCAACTTTTTAGTACTTTTAAAAGTTGAGGTTGTTGTTGACTTTTTTGGTGTTATCAATGTTTTCTTTTGATTTTCAATATTGAGGTTGTTGTTCAATTTGTTGGTGTTATCAATGGCTTTTTTCAACTTTTTATTACTTTTAAAAGTTGAGGTTGTTGTTGAATTTGTTGGTGTTTTTCAATGATGAGGTTGTTGTTGAATTTGTTGGTGATTTTCAATGTTGAGGTTGTTGTTAAATTTGTTGATGTTTTTCAATTTTGATGTTGTTGTTGAACTTGTTGGTGATATTCAGTGTTTAGGTGGGTGAATTTATTGGTGATTTTAAATGTTGAGGTTGTTGTTGATTTGGACAGTATCATCAATGTTTATTTTGTTGAACTTGTTTGTATTTTTAAAAGTTGTGGTCATTGTTGAATTTATTGGGTTTTTCACTGTTCATTTTGTTGAACTTTTTTGTACTTTTAAATGTTGAGGTTGTTGTTTAATTTGTTAATGTTTTTCAAAGTTGAGGTCGTTGAATTTGTTGGTGATTTTCAATATTGAGCTTGTTGTTGATTTGGCTGGTGTTTTACAATGTTGATGTTGTTGAATTTGTTGGTGTTATCAATGTTATATTTTGAACTGTTTTGTGTTTTTCAATGTTGAGGTTGTTGAATTTGCTGGTGATTTTCAATATTGAAGTTGTTGATGAAATTGTTGGTGTTATCAACGTTTATTTTGTTGAACTTTATGGTACTTTTAATAGTTGAGGTTGTTGTTGAAATTGTTTGGATTTTCAATATTGAGGTTGTTGTTGAAATTGTTGGCGTTTTTCAATGTTGAGGTTGTTGTTAAACTTGTTGGTGTTATCAATGTTATTTTTTGAACTTTTTCATATTTTTCAAAGTTGAAGTTGTTGTTGAATTTGTTGATATTTTTCAATGTTGAGTTTGTAGTTGAATTTTTTGGTGTGTTTCAATGTTGAATTTGTTGTTGAATTTGTTGATTTTTTACAATGTTGAGGTTGTTGTTGAATTTGTTGTTGTTTTTCAATGTTGAGGTTGTTGTTGAATCTGTTTGTGTTTTTCATTGTTGAGGATGTCGTTGAATCTGTTGGTGTTTTTGAATGTTGAGGTCGTTGAATTGTTTGGTGATTTTCAATATTGCTGTTGCTGTTGAATTTGATGGGGTTATCAATGGTTTTTTTTGAACGTTTTTGTGTTTTTCAAAGTTGAGGTTTTTGCTGAATTTATTGATGTTAACAATGTTTATTTTGTTGAACTTTTTAGTACGTTTAAACGTTGAGGTTGATTTTGAATTTGTTGGTTGTTTTTCATTGTTGAGGTTGTTGTTAAATTTGTTGGCGGTTTTCAATGTTGAGGTTGTTGTTGAATTTCTTGGTGCTGTTCATTGTTGAGGTTGTTGTTGAATCTGTTGGTGTTTTTCAATGGTGAGGTTTTTGTTGAATTAGTTGGTGTTTTCATTGTTGAGGTTGTTATTAAATTTGATGTTGTTTTTCAATGTTGAGGTTGTTGTTGAATTTGATGGTGTTATCAATGTTCTTTTTTCAACTTTTTTGTACTTTTAAAAGTGGAGTTTGTTGTTGAATTTGTTGGTGATTTTCAATATCGAGGTTGTTGTTGAATTTGTTGGTGATTTTCAATATTGGGGTTGTTGTTGAATTTGTTGGAGTTATCAATGTTATTTTTTGAACTGTTTTGTATTTTTCAATGTTGAGGTTGTTGTTGAATTTGTTGGTATTTTTCAATGTTGAGTATGTTGTTGAATTTGTTGGTGATTTTCAATATTGAGGTTGTTGAATTTGTTGGTGAATTTCAATATTGGGTTTGTTGTTGAATTTGTTGGTGTTTTTCAATGTTGAGGTTGTTATTGAATTTGTTGGTGATTTTCAATATTGGGGTTGTGGTTCAATTTGTTGGTGTTATCAATGTTATTTTTTGAACTGTTTTGTATTTTTCAATGTTGAGTTTGTTGTTGAATTTGTTGGTATTTTTCAATGTTGCGTTTGTTGTTCAATTTTTTGGTGTTTTTCATTGTTAAGGCTGTTGCTGAATTTATTGGTTTTATCACTGTTTATTTTGTTGAACTTTTTTGTACTTTTAAACTTGAGGTTGTTTTTGAATGTTTTGGTGTTTTTCATTGTTGAGGTTGTTGTTGAATTTGTTGGCGTTTTTCAATGTTGAGCTTGTTGCATTTGTTGGTGTTTTTCAATGGTGAGGTTTTTGTTGAATTTGTTGGTGTTTTCATTGTTGAGGTTGTTGTTAAATTTGATGTTGTTTTTCAATGTTGAGGTTGTTGTTGAACTTGATGGTGTTATCAATGTTCTTTTTATAACTTTTTTGTACTTTTAAAAGATGAGGTTGTTGTTGAATTTGTTGGTGAATTTCAATATTGAGGTTGTTGTTGAATTTGTTGGTGATTTTCAATATTGACGTTGTTGTTGGATTTGATGGTGTTATCAACGGTTTCTTTTGAACTTTTTTGTGTCGTTCAAAGTTGAGGTTGTTGCTGAAATTATTTGTGTTGTCAATTATTTATTTTGTTGAACTTTTTTGTACTTTTTAAAGTTGAAGTTGATTTTGAATTTGATGGTGTTATCACTGTTCATTTTGTTGAACTTTTTTGTACTTTTAAATGTTGAGGTTTTTGTTTAATTTGTTGATGTTTTTCAAAGTTGACGTCGTTGAAATTGTTGGTGATTTTCAATATTGAGGTTGTTGTTGAATTTGTTGGTTTTTTTTCAATGTTGATGTTGTTGAATTTGCTGGGGATTTTCAATATTGAGGCTGTTGTTGAAATTGTTGGCGTTATCAATGTTATTTTTTGAAATTTTTTCTATTTTTCAAAGTTGAAGTTGTTGTTGAATTTGTTGGTATTTTTAAATGTTGAGGTTGTTGTTGAATTTGTTGGTGATTTTCAATATTGGGGTTGTTGTTTAATTTGTTGGTGTTATCAATGTTATTTTTTGAACTGTTTTGTATTATTCAATGTTGAAGTTGTTGTTGAATTTGTTGGTGCTTTTCAATGTTGAATTTCTTGTTGAATTTGTTGGTGATTTTCAATATTGAGGTTGTTGAATTTGTTGCTTATTTTCAATATTGAGTTTGTTGTTGAATTTGTTGGTGTTTTTCAATGTTGAGGTTGTTGTTGAATTTTTTGGTGTTATCAATGTTATTTTTTGAACTGTTTTGTATATTTCAATGTTGAGGTTGTTGTTGAATTTGTTGGTATTTTTCAATGTTGTGATTGTTGTTCTATTTTTTGGTGTTTTTAATTGTTGAGGCTGTTGTTGAATTTGTTGGTGTTTTTCATTGTTGAGGATGTTGTTGAATTTGTTGGTGTTATCAATTTTTTTGTTGAACTTGCTTGTATTTTTAAAAGTTGAGGATGTTGTTGAATTTGTTGGTGTTTTTCAAAGTTGAGGTAGTTGAATTTGTTGGTGATTTTTAATATTGCTGTCGTTGTTGAATTTTTTGGGGTTATCAATGGTTTTATTTGAACTTTTTTGTGTTTTTCGAAGTTGAGGTTTCTGCAGAACTTATTGATGTTATCACTGTTTATTTTGTTGAACTTATTTGTAATTTTAAAGGTTGAGGTTGATTTGGAATTTGTTGGTTGTTTTTCATTGTTGAAGTTGTTGTTGAATTTGTCGGCGTTTTTCAATGTTGATGTTGTTGTTGAATTTTTGTTGCTGTTCATTGTTGAAGTTGTTGTTGATTTTGTTGGTGTTATCAATGTTCTTTTTTCAACTTTTTTGTACTTTTAAAAGTTGAGGTTATTGTTGAATTTGTTGGTGTTTATCACTGATGAGGTTGTTGTTGAATTTGTTGGTGATTTTTAATGTTGAGGTTGTTGTTCAATTTGTTGGTGTTATCAATGGCTTTTTTCAACTTTTTAGTACTTTTAAAAGATGAGGTTGTTGTTGAATTGTTTGGTGTTTTTCAATGTTGAGGTTGTTGTTGAATTTGTTGGTGATTTTCAATGTTTTTTTGTTGAACGTGGTTGTAATTTTAAAAAATGAGGTTGTTCTTGAATTTGTTGGTGTTTTTCAAAGTTGAGGTCGTTGAATTTGTAGGTGATTTTCAAAATTGGGTTTGTTTTTGAATTTGTTGGTGTTATCAATGGTTCTGTTAAACTTTTTTGTGTTTTTCAAAGTTGAGGTTGTTGCTGAATTTGTTGCTGATATTCAGTGTTAAGGTTGTTAAATTTGTTGGTGATTTTCAATATTGATGTAGTTGTTGAATTTGTTGGCGTTTTTCCATGTTGAGGTTTTTGTTCAACTTTTTGGTGTTTTCATTGTTTAGGTTGTTGTTAAATTTGTCGGTGTTTTACAATGTTGAGGTTGTTGTTGAATTTGTTGGTGACTTTCAATATTGAGGTTAATGTTGAATTTGTTCGTGTTATCAATGTTATTTTTTGAACTTTTTTGTATTTTCAATGTTGAGGTTGTTGTTGAATTTGTTGGTATTTTTCAATGTTGATGTTGTTGTTGAATTTTTTGCTGTTTTTCATTGTTGAGGTTGTTGTTGAACTTGTTTGTATTTTTAAAAGTTAAGGATGTTGTTGAATTTGTTGGTGTTGAATATGTTGAGGTTGTTGAATTTGTTGGTGTTTTTCAATATTGAGTTTGTTGTTGAACTTGTTGGAGTTATCAATGTTTTTTTTGTTGAACTTGTTTGTATTTTTACAAGTTGAGGTTGTTGTTGAATTTATTGGTGTTTTTCAATGTTGAGGTTGTAGTTGAATTTGTTGGTGTTGTCAATGTATATTTTGTTGAACTTTTTTGTAGTTTTAAAAGTTGAGGTTGTTGCTGAATTTTTAAATTGTTTTTCAATGTTGATGTTGTTGAATTTCTTTGTGTTTTTCAGTGTTGAGCTTGCTGAATTTCTTGGTGATTTTTAATGTTGAGGTTGTTGTTGAATTGGAAAGGGTCATCAATGTTTATATTGTTGAATTTGTTTGTATTTTTAAAAGTTGTGGTTCTCGTTGAATTTATTGGTATTATCAATGTTTACTTTGTTGAACTTTTTTTTACTTTTAAATGTTGAGTTTGTTGTTTAATTTGTTGGTGTTTTTCAAAGTTGAGGTCGTTGAATTTGTTGGTGAATTTGAATATTGTGGTTGTTGTTGAATTTGTTGGTGTTATGAATGTTTTATTTTAAAAACTTTTTTGTGTTTTTCAAAGGTGACGTTGTTGCTGATTTTGTTGGTGATTTTCAATATTGAGGTTGTTGTTGAATTTGTTGGCGTTTTTCAATGTTGAGGTTATTGTTTAATTTGTTGGTGTTATCAATGTTATTTTTTGAACTTTTTTGTATTTTTCAATGCTGAGGTTGTTGTTGAATTTGTTGGTATTTATCAATGTTGCGGTTATTGTTGAATTTTTCACTATTTTTCATTGTTGAGGTTGTTGTTGAACATGTTTGTATTTTTATAAGTTAATGATGTTGTTGAATTTGTTGAGGTTGTTGATTTTGTTGGTGTTGAATATGTTGAGGTTGTTGAATTTGTTGGTGTTTTTCAATGTTGAGGTTGTTTTTGAATTTGTTGGTGATTTCTCAATATTGAGTTTGTTGTTGAATTTGTTGGAGTTATCAATGTTTTTTTTTGTTAAACTTGTTTGTATTTTTAAAAGTTGAGGTTGTTGTTTAATTTGTTGGTGTTATCATAGTTGAGGCCTTTGAATTTGTTGGTGAATTTGAATATTGTGGTTGTTGTTGAATTTGTTGGTGTTATGAATGTTTTATTTTAAAAACTTTTTTGTGTTTTTCAAACGTGACGTTGTTGCTGATTTTGTTGGTGATTTTCAATATTGAGGTTGTTGTTGAATTTGTTGGCGTTTTTCAATGTTGAGGTTATTGTTTAATTTGTTGGTGTTATCAATGTTATTTTTTGAACTTTTTTGTATTTTTCAATGCTGAGGTTGTTGATGAATTTGTTGGTATTTATCAATGTTGCGGTTATTGTTGAATTTTTCGCTATTTTTCATTGTTGAGGTTGTTGTTGAACATGTTTGTATTTTTATAAGTTAATGATGTTGTTGAATTTGTTGAGGTTGTTGATTTTGTTGGTGTTGAATATGTTGAGGTTGTTGAATTTGTTGGTGTTTTTCAATGTTGAGGTTGTTTTTGAATTTGTTGGTGATTTCTCAATATTGAGTTTGTTGTTGAATTTGTTGGAGTTATCAATGTTTTTTTTTTGTTAAACTTGTTTGTATTTTTAAAAGTTGAGGTTGTTGTTTAATTTGTTGGTGTTATCATAGTTGAGGCCTTTGAATTTGTTGGTGATTTTCAATATTGTGGTTGTTGTTGAATTTGTTGGTGTCATGAATGTTTTTTTTTTAAACTTTTTTGTGTTTTTCAAAGTTAAGGTTGTTGCTGAATTTGTTGGTGATATTCAGTGTTGAGGTTGTTGAATTTATTGGTGATTTTGAATATTGAGCTTATTGTTGAATTTGTTGGTGTTTTTCAATGTTGAGGTGGTTGAAAAATTTGTTGATGTTTTACAATGTTGAAGTTATTGTTGAATTTGTTGGTGTTTTTCATTGTTGAGGTTGTTGTTGAATTTGTTGGTGTTTTTCAATGTTGAAGTTATTGTTGAATTTGTTGGTGTTATCAATGTTTTTTGTTGAACTTGTTAGTATTTTAAAAAGTTGAGGTTGTTGTTGAATTTGTTTGTGATATTCAGTGCTGAGGTTGTTGAACTTGTTGGTGATTTTCAATATTGAGGTTGTTGAATTTGTTGGCGTTTTTCAATGTTGAGGTTGTTGTTGCATTTTTTGGTGTTTTTCATTGTTGAACTTGTTTGTATTTTTAAAAGTTAAGGATGTTGTTGAACTTGTTGGTGTTATCAATGTTTTCTTTTTAACTGTTATGTGTTTTTCAATGTTGAGGTTGTTGAATTTGCTGGTGATTTTCAATATTGAGGATGTTGATGAATTTGTTCGTGTTATCAACGTTTATTTTGTTGAACTTTTTTGTACTTTTCAGTGTTGAGGTTATTGTTGAATTTGTTGGGATTTTCAATATTGAGCTTGTTGTTGAAATTCTTGGTGTTTTTCCATGTTGAGATTGTTGTTGAATTTGTTGGTGTTTTTCAATGTTGAGTTTGTTGTTGAATTTGTTGGTGTTTTTCAATGTTGAGGTGGTTGTTGAATTTGTTGGTGTAATCAATGTTTTTTTGTTGAACTTGGTTGTATTTGAAAGAGTTGAGGTTGTTTAATTTGTTGGTGTTTTTCAGGTTGAAGTCGTTGAATTTGTAGGTGTTTTTCAATATTGATGTTGTTGGTGAATTTGTTGGTGTTATGAATGGTTTTTTCTGAACTTTTTTGTGTTTTTCAAAGTTGAGGTTGTTGAATTTGTTGGCGATTTTCAATATTGAGGTTGTTGTTTAATTTGTTACTTTTACCAATGGTTTTTTTTAACTTTTTTGTGTTTTTCAAAGTTGAGGCTGTTGCTGAATTTGTTGGTGATACTCAGTTTTTGAATTTTTTGGCGTTTTTCAATGTTTACGTTGTTGTTGAATTTGTTGGTGATTTTCAATATTGAGATTGTTGTTGAATTTGTTGGTGTTTTTCAATGGTGGGGTTTTTGTTGAGTTTTTTGGTGCTTTCATTGTTGAGGTTGTTGTTAAATTTGTTGTTATTTTTCAATGTTGAGGTTGTTGTTGAATTTGTTGGTGATTTTCAATATTGAGGTTGTTGCTGAATTTGTTGGTGGTTTTCTAAGTTTAGGTCGTTGAATTTGTTGGTGATTTTCGATATTAAAGTTGTTGGTGTTATGAATGGTTTTTAATTTCATTTTTGTGTCTTTCAAAGTCGAGGTTCTTGTGAACTTGTTGTTGATATTCATTGTTGAGGTTGTTGAATTTGTTGTTGATTTTCAATATTGAGGTTGTTGTTAAATTTGTTGGTGTTATGATTTTTTTATTTTGAACTTTTTTGTGTTTTTCAATGTTGATGTTGTTGAATTTGTTGGTGATTTTCAACATTGAGTTTGTTGTTTAATTTGTTGGTGTTATCAATGTTATTTTTGTTGAACTTGTTTGTATTTTTAAAAGTTGAGATTGTTATTGAATTTGTTGGTGGTTTTCGATATTAAGGTTGTTGTTGAATTTGTTGGTGTTATGAATGTTTTTTTTTACTTTTTTGTGTTTTTCAAAGTTGAGGTTGCTGAATTTGTTGGTGATTTTCAATATTGAGGTTGTTGTTGAATTTATTGATGTTTTTCAAAGTTGATGTCGTTGAATTTGTTGTTGATTTTCAATATTGAGGTTTTTTTTGTTGAAATTGTTTGTATTTTTAAAAGTTGTGGTTGTTGCTGAATTCTGTTGGTGGTTTTCAAAGTTTCGGTCGTTGAATTTGTTGGTGATTTTCGATATTAAAGTTGTTGGTGTTATGAATGTTTTTTTTTACTTTTTTGTGTTTTTCAAAGTCGAGGTTGTTGCGAATTTGTTGTTGATATTCATTGTTGAGGTTGTTGAATTTGTTGGTGATTTTCAATATTGAGGTTGTTGTTGAATTTGTTGTCGCTTTTCAATATTGAGGTTGTTGTTGAATTTGTTGGTGTTTTTCAAAGTTGAGGTCGTTGAATTTGCTGTTGATTTTCAATATTGCGGTTGTTGTTTAATTTGTTGGTGTTATCAATGTTATTTTTGTTGAACTTGTTTGTATTTTTAAAAGTTGAGGTTGTTGTTGAATTTGTTGGTGTTTTTCAAAGTTGAGGTCGTTGAATTTGTTGGTGATTTTCAATATTGAGGTTCTTGTTGAATTTGTTGATGTTATGAATGGTTTTTACTTAACTTTTTTGTTTTTTTCAATGTTGATGTTGTTGAATTTGATGGTGATTTTCAATATTGAGTTTGTTGTAGAATTTGTTGGTGTTATCAATGTTGAGGTTGTTGTTGAATTTATTGATGTTCTTCAAAGTTGAGGTCGTTGAATTTGTTGGTGATTTTCAATATTGAGGTTGTTGTTGAATTTCTTGGTGTTATCAATGGTTTTTTTTTTACTTTTTTGTGTTTTCCAAAGTTGTGGTTTTTGCTGAATTTATAGATGTTATCAATGTTTATTTTGTTGAACTTTTTTGTAGTTTTAAAAATTGAGGTTGATTTTGAATTTGTTGGAGTTTTTCATTGTTGACGTTGTTGCTGAATTTGTTGGTGTTTTTCAATGTTGAAGTTGTTGTTGAATTTGTTGGTGTTATCAATGTTTTTTGTTGAACTTGTTAGTAGTTTAAAAAGTTGAGGTTGTTGTTGAATTTGTTTGTGATTTTCAATATTGAGGTTCTTGTTGAATTTGTTGTTGTTATGAATCATTTTTTTTGAACATTTTGTGTTTTTCAAAGTTGAGATTGCTGCAAATTTGTTTGTGATATTCTGTGCTGAGGTTGTTGAATCTTTTAGTGATTTTCAATATTGAGTTTGTTGTTGAATTTGTTGGCATATTTCAATGCTGAGGTTGTTGTTGAATTTGTTGTTGATTTTCAATATTGAGGTTGTTGTTAAATTTGTTTGTGTTATGATTGTTTTTTTTTGATCTTTTTGTGTTTTTCAAAGTTGAGGTCGTTGAAGTTGTTGGTGATTTTCAATATTGAAGTTGTTGTTAAATTTGTTGGTGTTATCAATGTTTTTTTGTTGAATTTGTTTGTATGTTTAAAAGTTGAGGTTGTTGTTGAATTTGTTGGTGTTATGAATGGTTTTTAAAAAACTTTTTTCTGTTTTTCAAAGTTGAGGTTGTTGCGAATTTGCTGCTGATATTCAATGTTGAGGTTGATGAATTTCTTGGTGATTTTCAATATTGAGGTTGTTGTTCAATTTGTTCGTGTTTTTCAATATTGAGGTTGTTGTTCAATTTGTTGGCGTTTTTCAACGTTGATGTTGTTGTTGAATTTGTTGGTGTTTTTCAATGTTGAGGTTGTTGTTGAATTTGTTGGTGATTTTCAATATTGCGTTTGTTGTTGAATTTGTTGGTGTGATCAATATTTTTTGTTGACCTTGTTTGTAATTTTAAAAGTTAAGGTTCTTGTTGAATTTGTTGGTGTATTTAAATGTTGAGATTTTTGAATTTGTTGCTGATTTTCAAAGTTGAGTTTGTTGCTGAATTTATTGGTGTTATCAATGTTTATTTTGTAGAACATTTTTGTACTTTTAAAAGTTGAGTTTGATTTTGAATTTGTTGGTGTTTTTCATTGTTGAGGTTGTTGTTGAATTTGTTGGTGTCTTTCAATGTTGAGGTTGTTGTTGAATTTTTTGGTGTTTTTCATTGTTGAGGTTGTTGTTGAATTTGTTGGTGTTATCAACGTTCTTTTTTCAACTTTTTTGTACATTTGAAAGTTGTGGTTGTTGTTGAATTTGTTGGTATTTTTCAAAGTTGAGTTTGTTGTTGAATTTGTTGGTGTTTTTCAATATTGAAGTTGTTGAATTTGTTGGTGTTTTACAAAGTTGAGGTTGTTGAATTTGTTGGTGATTATGAATATTGAGGTTGTTGTTGAATTTGTTGGTGTTAACAATGTTACTTTTTGAACTTTTTTGTTTTTTTGAAAGTTGAGGTTGTTGTTGAATTTTTTGGGATTTTCAACATTGAGGTTGTTGATGAAATTGTTGGCGTTTTTCAATGTTGAGGTTGTTGTTGAAATTGTTGGTGTTTTTCAATGTTGTGGTCGTTGAATTTGTTGGTGTTTTTCAATGTTGAGGTTGTAGATGAATTTGTAGGCGTTATTCTATGTTCAGGTTATTGTTGAATTTGTTGACGTTATCAATGTTATTTTTTTAACTTTTTTGTATTTTTGAAAGCTGAGGTTGTTGTTGAATTTGTTGGTGATTCTCAATGTTGAGGTCGTTGTATTTGTTGGTGATTTTCAATATTCAGGTTGTTGTTGAATTTGTTGGTGTTATGAATGGTTTTTATGAACCTTTTTGTGTTTTTCAATCTTGAGTTTGTTGCTGAATTTGTTGGTGATATTCAATATTGTGGTTGTTGCTGAGTTTGTTGGCGTTTTTCAATATTCAGGTTGTTGTTGAATTTGTTGGTGTTAAAAAAAATTTTTTGAACTTTTTTGTGTTTTTCCACGTTGCTGAATGTGTTGGTGATACTCAGTGTTGAGGTTGTTGAATTTGTTGGTGTTTTTCAATATTGAGGTTGTTGTTAAATTTGTTTGTGTTATGAATGTTTTTTTTGAACTTTTTGTATTTTTCAATGTTGGTGTTGTTGAATTTGTTGGTGATTTTCAATATTGAGTTTGTTGTTTAATTTGTTGGTGTTATCAATGTTATTTTTGTTGAGCTTTTTTGTACTTTTAAATGTTGAGGTTGATTTTGAATTTGTTGGTGTTTTTCAACGTTGAGGTCGTTGAATTTGTTGTTGATTTTCAATATTGAGGTTGTTGTTAAATTTGTTTGTGTTATGAATGTTTTTTTTGAACTTTTTGTGTTTTTCAATATTGAGGTTGCTGTTGAATTTGTTGGTGTTTTTCTTTATTGAGGTTGTTGTTCAATTTGTTGGTGTTATCAACGTTCTTTTTTCAACTTTTTTGTACATTTGAAAGTTGTGGTTGTTTTTGAATTTGTTGGTATTTTTCAAAGTTGATTTTGTTGTTGAATATGTTCGTGTTTTTCAAAGTTGAGGTTGTTGAATTTGTTGGTGATAATGAATATTGAGCTTGTTTTTTAATTTGTTGTTGTTAACAATGTTACTTTTTGAAATTTTTTGTATTTTTGAAAGTAGAGGTTGTTGATGAATTTGTTGGCGTTTTTCAATATTCAGGTTGTTGTTGAATTTGTTGGTGTTTTTCAATGATGAGGTTGTTGTTCAATTTGTTGGTGTTTTTCAATGTTGATGTCGTTGAATTTGTTGGTGATTTTCAATATTCAGGTTGTTGTTGAATTTGTTGGTGTTATGACTGGTTTTTTTGAACTTTTTTGTGTTTTTCAAAGTTGAGGTTGTTGCTGAATTTGTTGGTGATATTCAGTCTTGAGGTTGTTGAATTTGTTGGTGATTTTCAATATTGAGGTTGATGTTGAATTTGTTGGTGTCATCAATGTTATTTATTGAACTGTTTTGTATTTTTCAATGTAGAGGTTGTTGTTGCATTTGTTGGTGTTTTTCATTTTTGAGGTTGTTGTTGAATTTGTTGGTGTTTTTCATTGTTGAGGTTGTTGTTGAATTTGTTGGTGTTATCAATGTTTTTTTGTTGAACTTGTTTACACTTTTAAAAGTTAAGGTTGTTGTTCCAATTGTTGGCATTTTTCAATGTTGAAGTTGTTGTTGAATTTGTTGGTGTTATCAACGTTATTTTTTGAACTTATTTGTATTTTTTAATGTTGAGGTTGTTGTTGAATTTGTTGGTGTTATGAATGGTTTTTTTGTTTAAACTGTATAAACAGTGCCCCCATTATAAACTCTATTTAAACAGTGCCCCCATCATAAACACTATTTAAACAGTGCCCCCATCATAAACACAATATAAACAGTCCCCGCATCATGAACTCTATTTAAACAGTGCGCCATCATAATCACTATTTAATCAGTGCTACATCATAAACGCTATTAAAGCAGTTTAAATAGTGTTAATGATGGGGTACTGTTTATATTCTGTTTTTGATTGGGCACTGTCTATATAGTGTTTATGATGGGGAACGGTTTAAATATGACGGGGCCATAATTTGAAGTCGGTCCTGGGACAGTGCACAGCAAATTGTTGGCACCATAATTTAAATTCAATCCTGCGGCAATGCATAGCACAGGGATGGGGCTATAATTTAAAGCCAGTCATCGGACAGTGCACAGCACAGAGATGGGTACAGAATTTCAACTCAGTCCTGGGACAGTGCACATCACTGTTTAAATAATGTTAATGATGGGGCACTGTTTATATAGTGTTTATGATGGGGCACTGTTTATATAGTGTTTATGATGGGGGCACTGTTTAAATAGTGTTTATGATGGGGGTACTGTTTAAATAGTGTTTATGATGGGGGACTGTTTAAATAGTGTTGATGATGGGGCACTGTTTATATAGTGTTTAAGATGTGGGTACTGTTTATATCGTGTTTATGATGGGGGGACTGTTTATATAGTGTTTATGAAGGGGGCACTGTTTATATAGTGTTTATGATGGGTGCACTGTTTATATAGTGTTTATGATGGGGGTACTGTTTAAATAGTGTTTACGATGGGGCACTGTTTATATAGTGTTTATGATGGCGGCACTGTTTATATAGTGTTTATGATGGGGCACTGTTTTTATAGTGTTTATGATGGGCGCACTGTTTATATAGTGTTTATGATGGGGCAATGTTTATATAGTGTTTATGACTGGGGCACTGTTTATATACTGTTTATGATGGGGGCAGTGTTTAAATAGTGTTTATGATGGGGGCACTGTTTATATAGTGTTTATGATGGGGCACTGTTTATATAGTGTTTATGATGGGGCAATGTTTATATAGCGTTTATGATGGGGCAATGTATTTTGTGGTGTTTATGATTCGGGCACTGTTTATATAATGATTATGATGGGCCACTGTTTATATAGTGTTTATGATGTGGCACTGTTTATATAGTGTTTATGATGGGGGCACTGTTTAAATAGTGTTTACGATGGGGCACTGTTTATATAGTGTTTATGATGGGGGCACGGTTCAAATAGTGTTTATGATGGGGAACTGTATATATAGTGTTTATGATGGGGCAGTGTTTATATAGTATTGATGATGGGGCACTGTTTAAATAGTGTTTATGATGGGGCACTGTTTATATAGTGTTTATGATGGGGGCAGTGTTTATATAGCGTTTATGATGGGGGCACTGTTTAAATAGTGTTTATGATGGGGGCACTGTTTAAATAGTGTTGATGATAGGGCACTGTTTATATAGTGTTTATGATGGGGGCACTGTTGATATAGTGTTTATGATGGGGCACCGTTTATATAGTGATTCTAATGGGGACACTGTTTATATAGTGTTTATGAAGGGGGCACTGTTTATATAGTGTTTATGATGGGGGCACTGCTTATATAGTGTTTATGATGGGGGCACTGTTTATATAGTGTTTATGATGGGGGCACTGTTTAAATAGTGTTTATGATGGGGGCACTGTTTCAATAGTGTTTATGATGGGGCACTGGTTAAATAGTGTTTATGATGGGGGCACTTTTTATATAGCGTTTATGATGGGGCACTGTTTATATACTGTTTATGATGTGGCACTGTTTATATAGTGTTTATGATGGGGGCAGTGTTTAAAAAGTGTTTATGATGGGGCACTGTTTATATAGTGTTTATGATGGGGGCACTGTTTATATAGTGTTTATGATTGAGGCACTGTTTATATAGTGTTTATGATGGGGGCACGGTTTAAATAGTGTTTATGATTCGGCACTGTTTATATAATGTTGATGATGGGGCACTGTTTAAAGAGTGTTTATACTGGGGCACTGTTTATATGCTGTTTATGATGTGGGCACTGTTTAAATAGTGTTTATGATGGGGACACTGTTTAAATAGTGTTTATGATGGGAGCACTGTTTATATAGTGTTTATGATGGGGGCACTGTTTATATAGTGTTTATGATGGGGCACTGTTTATATAGTGTTTATGATGGGGCAATGTTTATATAGTGTTTATGATTGGGGCACTGTTTATATAGTGTTTATGATGGGGCACTGTTTATATAGTGTTTATGATGGGGCAATGTTTATGTGGTGTTTATGAAAGGGGCACTGTTTATATAATGTTTATGATGGGGCACTGTTTATATAGAGTTTATGATGTGGCACTGTTTATATAGTGTTTATGATGGGGGCACTGTTTAAATAGTGTTTACGATGGGGCTCTGTTTTTATAGTGTTTATGATGGGGGCACGGTTCAAATAGTGATTATGATGGGGAACTGTATATATAGTGTTTATGATGGGACAGTGTTTATATAGTATTGATGATGGGGCACTGTTTAAATAGTGTTTATGATGGGGTACTGTTTATATAGTGTTTATGATGGGGGCACTGTTTATATAGCGTTTATGATAGGGGCACTGTTTAAATAGTGTTTATGATGCGGGCACTGTTTAAATAGTGTTGATGATGGGGCACTGTTTATATAGTGTTTATGATGGGGGCACTGTTTATATAGTGTTTATGATGGGGGCACTGTTTAAATAGTGTTTATGATGGGGGGATTGTTTAAATAGTGTTTATGATGGGGGCACTGTTTCAATAGTGTTTATGATGGGGCACTGGTTAAATAGTGTTTATGATGGGGGCACTGTTTATATCGCGTTTATGATGGGGCACTGTTTTTATAGTGTTTATGATGGGGCACTGTTTATATAGTGTTTATGATGGGGCAATGTTTATATAGTGTTTATGATTGGGGCACTGTTTATATAATGTTTATGATGGGGGCACTGTTTATATAGTGTTTATGATGGGGCACTGTTTATATAGTGTTTATGATGGGGCACTGTTTAAATAGTGTTTATGATGGGCAAAGTTTATATAGTGTTTATGATTGGGGCACTGTTTATATAATGTTTATGTTGGGGCACTGTTTATATAGTGTTTATGATGTGGCACTGTTTGTATAGTGTTTATGATGGGGGCACTGTTTAAATAGTGTTTACCATGGGGCACTGTTTATATAGTGTTTATGATGGGGGCACGGTTCAAATAGTGTTTATGATGGGGAACTGTATATATAGTGTTTATGATGGGGCAGTGTTTATATAGTATTGATGATGGGGCACTGTTTATATAGTGTTTATGATGGGGGCACTGTTTATATAGCGTTTATTATGGGGGCACTTTTTATATAGTGTTTATGATGGGGGCACTGTTTATATAGTGTTTATGATGGGGGCACTGTTTAAATAGTGTTTATGATGGGGCACTGGTTAAATAGTGTTTATGATG
The DNA here is from genome assembly GCF_964194155.1 of Cetorhinus maximus. NCBI lineage: Eukaryota > Metazoa > Chordata > Chondrichthyes > Lamniformes > Cetorhinidae > Cetorhinus > Cetorhinus maximus. The sequence continues at coordinate 139,537 of NW_027596788.1, forward strand.
GGGGCACTGTTTCAATAGTGTTTATGATGGGGCACTGGTTAAATAGTGTTTATGTTGGGGGCACTGTTTATATAGCGTTTATGATGGGGCACTGTTTATATAGTGTTTATGATGTGGCACTGTTTATATAGTGTTTATGATGGGGGTAGTGTTTAAAAAGTGTTTATGATGGGGCACAGTTATATAGTGTTTATGATGGGGCACTGTTTATATAGTGTTTATGATTGAGGCACTGTTTATATAGTGTTTATGATGGGGGCACGGTTTAAATAGTGTTTATGATTGGCCACTGTTTACATAATGTTGATGATGGGGCACTGTTTAAAGAGTGTTTATGCTGGGGCACTGTTTATATGCTGTTTATGATGTGGGCACTGTTTAAATAGTGTTTATGATGGGGACACTGTTTAAATAGTGTTTATGATGGGGGCACTGTTTATATAGTGTTTATGATGGGGGCACTGTGTAGAAATTGTTTATGATGGGGCACCGTTTATATAGTGTTTATGATGGGGGCACAGTTTAAATAGTGTTTATGATGGGGGCACTGTTTATATAGTGTTTATGATGGGGGCACTGTTTAAATAGTGTTTATGATGGGGGCACTGTTTAAATAGTGTTTATGATGGGGGCACTGTTTCAATAGTGTTTATGATGGGGCACTGGTTAAATAGTGTTTATGATGGGGGTAATGTTTATATAGCGTTTATGATGGGGCACTGTTTATATGGTGTTTATGATGTGGCACTGTTTATATAGTGTTTATGATGGGTGCAGTGTTTAAAAAGTGTTTATGATGGGGCACTGTTTATATAGTGTTTATGATGGGGCACTGTTTATATAGTGTTTATGATTGAGGCACTGTTTATATATTGTTTATGATGGGGGCACGTTTTAAATAGTGTTTATGATTGGGCACTGTTTATATAATGTTGATGATGGGGCACTGTTTAAAGAATGTTTATGCTGGGGAACTGTTTATATGCTGTTTATGATGTGGGCACTGTTTAAATAGTGTTTATGATGGGGACACTGTTTAAATAGTGTTTATGATGGGGGCACTGTTTATATAGTGTTTAAGATGGGGGAACTGTTTATATACTGTTTATGATGGGGGCACTGTTTATATAGTGTTTAGGATGAAGGCACTGTTTATATAGTGTTTATGATGGGGGCACTGTTTATATAGTGTTTATGATGGGGCACTGTTTATATAGTGTTTATGATGGGAGCACTGTTTATATAGTGTTTATTATGGGGGCACTGTTTATATAGTGTTTATGATGGGGATACTGTTTATATAGTGTTTATGATTGGGCACTGCTTATATAGTGTTTATGATGGGGGCTCGGTTTAAATAGTGTTTATGATGGGGGCACTGTTTAAATAGTGTTTATGATGGGGCAGTGTTTAAATAGGGTTTATGATGGAGGCACTGTTTATATATTGTTTATGATGGGGGCACGGTTTAAATAGTGATTATGATGGGGCACTGTTAAATAGTGTTTATGATGGGGGCACTGTTTATATGGTGTTTATGATGGGGGCACTGTTTATATAGTGTTTATGATGTGGCACTGTTTATAAAGTGTTTATGATGGGGACACTGCTTATATAGTGTTTATGATGGGGGCACTGTTTATGTAGTGTTAATGATAGGGGCACTGTTTATATAGTGTTTATGATGGGGGCACTGTTTATATAGTGTTTATTATGGGGGCACTGTTTATATAGTGTTTATGATGGGGGCACTGTTTAAATAGTGTTTATGATGGGGGCACTGTTTCAATAGTGTTTATGATGGGGCACTGGTTAACCAGTGTTTATGATGGGGGCACTGTTCATATAGTGTTTATGATGGGGCACTGTTTATATAGTGTTTATGATTGGGGCACTGTTTATATAGTGTTTATGATGGGGCACTGTTTATATAGTGTTTATGATGGGGCAATGTTTATATAGTGTTTATGATTGGGACACTGTTTATATAATGTTTATGATGGGGCACTGTTTATATAGTGTTTATGATGTGGCACTGGTTAAATAGTGTTTATGTTGGGGGCACTGTTTAAATAGTGTTTACGATGGGGCACTGTTTATATAGTGTTTATGATGGGGGCACTGTTTATATATTGTTTATGATGGGGCACCCTTTATATAGTGTTTATGATGGGGGCACTGTTTAAATAGTGTTTATGATGGGGGCACTGTTTATATAGTGTTTATGATGGGGCACTGTTTAAATAGTGTTTATGATGGGGGCACTGTTTAAATAGTGTTTATGATGGGGGCACTGTTTCAATAGTGTTTATGATGGGGCACTGGTTAAATAGTGTTTATGTTGGGGGCACTGTTTATATAGCGTTTATGATGGGGCACTGTTTATATAGTGTTTATGATGTGGCACTGTTTATATAGTGTTTATGATGGGGGCACTGTTTAAAAAGTTTTTATCATGGGGCACTGTTTATATAGTGTTTATGATGGGGCACTGTTTATATAGTGTTTATGATTGAGGCACTGTTTATATATTGTTTATGATGGGGGCACGGTTTAAATAGTGTTTATGATTGGGCACTGTTTATATAATGTTGATGATGGGGCACTGTTTAAAGAGTGTTTATGCTGGGGAACTGTTTATATGCTGTTTATGATGTGGGCACTGTTTAAATAGTGTTTATGATGGGGACACTGTTTAAATAGTGTTTATGATGGGGGCACTGTTTATATAGTGTTTAAGATGGGGGAACTGTTTATATACTGTTTATGATGGGGGCACTGTTTATATAGTGTTTTGGATGAAGGCACTGTTTATATAGTGTTTATGATGGGGGCACTGTTTATATAGTGTTTATGATGGGGCACTGTTTATATAGTGTTTATGATGGGAGCACTGTTTATATAGTGTTTATTATGGGGGCACTGTTTATATAGTGTTTATGATGGGGATACTGTTTATATAGTGTTTATGATTGGGCACTGCTTATATAGTGTTTATGATGGGGGCTCGGTTTAAATAGTGTTTATGATGGGGGCACTGTTTAAATAGTGTTTATGATGGGGCACTGTTTAAATAGGGTTTATGATGGAGGCACTGTTTATATATTGTTTATGATGGGGGCACGGTTTAAATAGTGATTATGATGGGGCACTGTTTAAATAGTGTTTATGATGGGGCAATGTTTATATAGTGTTTATGATGGGGGCACTGTTCAAATAGTGTTTATGAGAGGGGCACTATTTAAATAGTGTATACCATGGGAGCACTGTTTAAATAGTGTTTATGATGGGGGCACTGTTTATATAGTGTTTATGATGGGGGCACTGTTTATATAGTGTTTATGATGTGGCACTGTTTAAATAATGTTTATGATGGGGGCACTGTTTATATAGTGTTTATGATGTGGCACTGTTTAAATAATGTTTATGATGGGACACTGTTTATGTTGTGTTTATGATGTGGGCACCGTTTGAAAATGGTTTATGATGGGGCACTGTTTAAATAGCGTTATTGATGGGGGTACTGTTTAAATACTGTTTATGATGGGGGCACTGTTTATATAATGTCTATGATGGGGGCACTGTTTAAATAATGTTTATGATGGGGCACTTTTTAAATAGTGTTTATGCTGGGGGCACTGTTTAAATAGTGTTTGTGATGGGGGCACTGTTTATATAGTGTTTATAAAGAGGGCACTGTTTATGTAGTGTTTATGATGTGCACTGTTTAAATAGTGTTTATGATGGGGCACTGTTTAAATAGTGTTTATGATGGGGCACTGTTTAAATAGTGTTTATGATGGGGGCACTGTTTAAATAGTGTTTTTGATGGGGCACTGTTTAAATAGTGTTTATGATGGGGGCAATGTTTATATAGTGTTTATGATGGGGGTACTTTTTAAATAGTGTTTATGATGGGGGCTCTGTTCATATAGTGTTTATGAAGGGGGGACTGTTTATATAGTGTTTATGATGGGGGCACTGTTTAAATAGTGTTTATGATGTGGCAATGTTTAAATAGTGTTTATGATGGGGCACTGTTTAAACAGGGTTTATGATGGGGGTACTGTTTATATAGTATTTATTAGGGACACTGTTTAAATAGTGTTTATGAAGGGACACTGTTTAAATAGTGTTTATGATGGGGCACTGTTTATATAGTGTTTATGATGGGGGCACTGGTTAAATAGTGTTTATGATGGGGGCACTGTTCATATAGTGTTTATGATGGGGCACTGTTTATATAGTGTTGATGATGGGGCACTGTTTATATAGTGTTTATGATGGGGGCACTGTTTAATTAGTGTTTATGATGGGGCACTGTTTATATAGCGTTTATGATGGGGGCACTGTTTATATAGTGTGTATGATGGGGCACTGTTTATATAGTGTTTATGATGGGGGCTCCGTTTATATAGTGATTATGATGGGGGCACTGTTTAAATAGGGTTTATGATGGGGGCACTGTTTGTATAGTGTTTATGATGGGGGCCCGGTTTAAATAGTGTTTATGATGGGCCACTGTTTATAAAGTGTTGATGATTGGGCACTGTATAAATAGTGTTTATGATGGGACACTGTTTATATAATGTTTACGATGGGGGCACTGTTTATATAGTGTTTATGATGGGGGCAATGTTTAAATAGTGTTTATGACTGGGCTCAGTTTATATAGTGTTTATGATGGGGGCACTGTTTAAATAGTGTTTACGATGGGGCACTGTTTATATAGTGTTTATGATGGGGGCACGGTTCAAATAGTGTTTATGATGGGGAACTGTATATATAGTGTTTATGATGGGGCAGTGTTTATATAGTATTGATGATGGGGCACTGTTTAAATAGTGATTATGATGGGGCTCTGTTTATATAGTGTTTATGATTGGGGCACTGTTGATATATTGTTTATGAAGGGGGCAATGTTTAAATAGTGTTGATGATGGGGCACTGTTTATATACTGTTCCTGATGGGGCACTGTTTATATAGTGTTTATGATGGGGGCACTGTTTAAATAGTGTTTATGATGGGGCACTGTTTATATCGTGTTTATGATTAGGGCACAGTTTAAATATTATTTATGATTGGGACACTGTTTAAATAGTGTTTATGATGGGGGCACTGTTTATATAGTGTTTATGATGGGGGCTCTGTTTATATAGTGTTTATGATTGGGGCACTGTTTATATACTGTTTAGGATGAGGGCACTGTTTATATAGTGTTTATGATGGGGGCACTGTTTAAATAGTGTTTATGGTGGGGGCACTGGTTATATACTGTTTATGATGCGGCACTGTTTATATAGTGTTTATGATGGTAGCACTGTATACATTTTGTTTATGATGGGGGCACTGTTGGTATAGTGTTTATGTTGGGGGCACTGTTTATATAATGTTTATGTTGGGGCACTGTTTATATAGTGTTTATGATGTGGCACTGTTTGTATAGTGTTTATGATGGGGGCACTGTTTAAATAGTGTTTACGATGGGGCACTGTTTATATAGTGTTTATGATGGGGGCACGGTTCAAATAGTGTTTATGATGGGGAGCTGTATATATAGTGTTTATGATGGGGCAGTGTTTATATAGTATTGATGATGGGGCACTGTTTATATAGTGTTTATGATGGGGGCACTGTTTATATAGCGTTTATTATGGGGGCACTGTTTATATAGTTTTTATGATGGGGGCACTGTTTATATAGTGTTTATGATGGGGGCACTGTTTAAATAGTGTTTATGATGGGGCACTGGTTAAATAGTGTTTATGATGGGGGCACTGTTTCAATAGTGTTTATGATGGGGCACTGGTTAAATAGTGTTTATGTTGGGGGCACTGTTTATATAGCGTTTATGATGGGGCACTGTTTATATAGTGTTTATGATGTGGCACTGTTTATATAGTGTTTATGATGGGGGCAGTGTTTAAAAAGTGTTTATGATGGGGCACTGTTTATATAGTGTTTATGATGGGGCACTGTTTATATAGTGTTTATGATGGGGCACTGTTTATATAGTGTTTATGATGGGGGCACGGTTTAAATAGTGTTTATGATTGGGCACTGTTTACATAATGTTGATGATGGGGCACTGTTTAAAGAGTGTTTATGCTGGGGCACTGTTTATATGCTGTCTATGATGTGGGCACTGTTTAAATAGTGTTTATGATGGGGACACTGTTTAAATAGTGTTTATGATGGGGGCACTGTTTATATAGTGTTTATGATGGGGGCACTGTGTATATATTGTTTATGATGGGGCACCGTTCATATAGTGTTTATGATGGGGGCACTGTTTATATAGTGTTTATGATGGGTGCACTGTTTAAATAGTGTTTATGATGGGGGCACTGTTTAAATAGTGTTTATGATGGGGGCACTGTTTCAATAGTGTTTATGATGGGGCACTGGTTAAATAGTGTTTATGATGGGGGCACTGTTTATATAGCGTTTATGATGGGGCACTGTTTATATAGTGTTTATGATGTGGCACTGTTTATATAGTGTTTATGATGGGGGCCCTGTTTAAAAAGTGTTTATCATGGGGCACTGTTTATATAGTGTTTATGATGGGGCACTGTTTATATAGTGTTTATGATTGAGGCACTGTTTATATATTGTTTATGATGGGGGCACGTTTTAAATAGTGTTTATGATTGGGCACTGTTTATATAATGTTGATGATGGGGCACTGTTTAAAGAATGTTTATGCTGGGGAACTGTTTATATGCTGTTTATGATGTGGGCACTGTTTAAATAGTGTTTATGATGGGGACACTGTTTAAATAGTGTTTATGATGGGGGCACTGTTTATATAGTGTTTAAGATGGGGGAACTGTTTATATACTGTTTATGATGGGGGCACTGTTTATATAGTGTTTAGGATGAAGGCACTGTTTATATAGTGTTTATGATGGGGCACTGTTTATATAGTGTTTATGATGGGAGCCCTGTTTATATAGTGTTTATTATGGGGGCACTGTTAATATAGTGTTTATGATGGGGATACTGTTTATATAGTGTTTATGATTGGGCACTGCTTATATAGTGTTTATGATGGGGGCTCGGTTTAAATAGTGTTTATGATGGGGGCACTGTTTAAATAGTGTTTATGATGGGGCACTGTTTTAATAGGGTTTATGATGGAGGCACTGTTTATATATTGTTTATGATGGGGGCACGGTTTAAATAGTGATTATGATGGGGCACTGTTTAAATAGTGTTTATGATGGGGGCACTGTTTAAATAGTGTTTATGATGGGGCAATGTTTATATAGTGTTTATGATGGGGGCACTGTTCAAATAGTGTTTATGAGAGGGGCACTATTTAAATAGTGTATACCATGGGAGCACTGTTTAAATAGTGTTTATGATGGGGGCTCTGTTTATATAGTGTTTATGATGGGGGCACTGTTTATATAGTGTTTATGATGTGGCACTGTTTATAAAGTGTTTATGATGGGGACACTGCTTATATAGTGTTTATGATGGGGGCACTGTTTATGTAGTGTTAATGATAGGGGCACTGTTTGTATAGTGTTTATGATGGGGGCACTGTTTATATAGTGTTTATTATGGGGGCACTGTTTATATAGTGTTTATGATGGGGGCACTGTTTAAATAGTGTTTATGATGGGGGCACTGTTTCAATAGTGTTTATGATGGGGCACTGGTTAAACAGTGTTTATGATGGGGGCACTGTTCATATAGTGTTTATGATGGAGCACTGTTTATATAGTGTTTATGATGGGGCCATGTTTATATAGTGTTTATGATTGGGGCACTGTTTATATAGTGTTTATGATGGGGCACTGTTTATATAGTGTTTATGATGGGGCAATGTTTATATAGTGTTTATGATTGGGACACTGTTTATATAATGTTTATGATGGGGCACTGTTTATATAGTGTTTATGATGTGGCACTGTTTATATAGTGTTTATGATGGGGGCACTGTTTAAATAGTGTTTACGATGGGGCACTGTTTATATAGTGTTTATGATGGGGGCACGGTTCAAATAGTGTTTATGATGGGGAACTGTATATATAGTGTTTATGATGGGGCAGTGTTTATATAGTATTGATGATGGGGCACTGTTTAAATAGTGTTTATGATGGGGCACTGTTTATATAGTGTTTATGATGGGGGCACTGTTTATATAGTGTTTATGATGGGGGCACTGTTTAAATAGTGTTTATGATGGGGGCACTGTTTAAATAGTGTTGATGATGGGGCACTGTTTATATAGTGTTTATGATGGGGGCACTGTTTATATAGTGTTTATGATGGGGGCACTGTTTATATATTGTTTATGATGGGGCACCATTTATATAGTGTTTATGATGGGGGCACTGTTTAAATAGTGTTTATGATGGGGGCACTGTTTATATAGTGTTTATGATGGGGGCACTGTTTAAATAGTGTTTATGATGGGGGCACTGTTTAAATAGTGTTTATGATGGGGGCACTGTTTCAATAGTGTTTATGATGGGGCACTGGTTAAATAGTGTTTATGTTGGGGGCACTGTTTATATAGCGTTTATGATGGGGCACTGTTTATATAGTGTTTATGATGTGGCACTGTTTATATAGTGTTTATGATGGGGGCACTGTTTAAAAAGTGTTTATCATGGGGCACTGTTTATATAGTGTTTATGATGGGGCACTGTTTATATAGTGTTTATGATTGAGGCACTGTTTATATATTGTTTATGATGGGGCACGGTTTAAATAGTGTTTATGATTGGGCACTGTTTATATAATGTTGATGATGGGGCACTGTTTAAAGAGTGTTTATGTTGGGGAACTGTTTATATGCTGTTTATGATGTGGGCACTGTTTAAATAGTGTTTATGATGGGGACACTGTTTAAATAGTGTTTATGATGGGGGCACTGTTTATATAGTGTTTAAGATGGGGGAACTGTTTATATACTGTTTATGATGGGGGCACTGTTTATATAGTGTTTAGGATGAAGGCACTGTTTATATAGTGTTTATGATGGGGGCACTGTTTATATAGTGTTTATGATGGGGCACTGTTTATATAGTCTTTATGATGGGAGCACTGTTTATATAGTGTTTATTATGGGGGCACTGTTTATATAGTGTTTATGATGGGGATACTGTTTATATAGTGTTTAAGATTGGGCACTGCTTATATAGTGTTTATGATGGGGGCTCGGTTTAAATAGTGTTTATGATGGGGGCACTGTTTAAATAATGTTTATGATGGGGCACTGTTTAAATAGGGTTTATGATGGAGGCACTGTTTATATATTGTTTATGATGGGGGCACGGTTTAAATAGTGATTATGATGGGGCACTGTTTAAATAGTGTTTATGATGGGGCAATGTTTATATAGTGTTTATGATGGGGGCACTGTTCAAATAGTGTTTATGAGAGGGGCACTATTTAAATAGTGTATACCATGGGAGCACTGTTTAAATAGTGTTTATGATGGGGGCACTGTTTATATAGTGTTTATGATGGGGGCACTGTTTATATAGTGTTTATGATGTGGCACTGTTTAAATAATGTTTATGATGGGGGCACTGTTTATATAGTGTTTATGATGTGGCACTGTTTAAATAATGTTTATGATGGGACACTGTTTATGTTGTGTTTATGATGTGGGCACCGTTTGAAAATGGTTTATGATGGGGCACTGTTTAAATAGCGTTATTGATGGGGGTACTGTTTAAATACTGTTTATGATGGGGGCACTGTTTATATAATGTCTATGATGGGGGCACTGTTTAAATAATGTTTATGATGGGGCACTTTTTAAATAGTGTTTATGCTGGGGGCACTGTTTAAATAGTGTTTGTGATGGGGGCACTGTTTATATAGTGTTTATAAAGAGGGCACTGTTTATGTAGTGTTTATGATGGTGCACTGTTTAAATAGTGTTTATGATGGGGCTCTGTTTAAATAGTGTTTATGATGGGGCACTGTTTAAATAGTGTTTATGATGGGGGCACTGTTTAAATAGTGTTTTTGATGGGGCACTGTTTAAATAGTGTTTATGATGGGGGCAATGTTTATATAGTGTTTATGATGGGGGTACTTTTTAAATAGTGTTTATGATGGGGGCTCTGTTCATATAGTGTTTATGATGGGGGCACTGTTTATATAGTGTTTATGATGGGGGCACTGTTTATATAGTGTTTATGATGGGGCACTGTTTACAGTTAAAGGTATTGAGAAGGAGATCAGGGGACACTTAAAGGGACAAAGAGTGATATCAATGACAGCTGAAGGGACAGAGAGAGAGCAGGGACTATTATAGGGACAAAGAGTGAGATCGGGGGCCAGTTAAAGGGACTGATAGTGATATCAAGGGAACAGTTAAAGGGACAGAGATTGAGATCAGGGGGTTAGTTAAAAGAACAGAGAATGAGATGAGTGGAGGTTAAAGGGAGAGAGTGAGATCACGGGAAGGTTAAAGGGAAAGAGAGTGAGATTACAGGGAGGTTAAAGGGACAGAGAGTGTGATCAGGGGGAGGTTAACAGGACAGAGAGTGAGATCACGGGAGGTTAAAGGGACAGAGAGTGAGATCACGGGGAGGTTAAAGGTATGGAGAGTGAGATCTCGGGGTGGTTAAAGGGACAGAGAGTGAGATCACGGGGAGGTTAAAGGGACAGAGAGTGAGATCCCGGGGAGGTTAAAGATACGGAGAGTGAGATCACGGGAAGGTTAAAGGGAAAGAGAGTGAGATTACAGGGAGGTTAAAGGGACAGAGAGTGAGATCAGGGGGAGGTTAACAGGACAGAGAGTGAGATCACGGGAGGTTAAAGGGACAGAGAGTGAGATCCCGGGGAGGTTAAAGGTACGGAGAGTGAGATCACGGGGAGGTTAACTGGACAGAGGGTGAGATCACGGGGACGTTAAAGGGACAGAGAGTGGGATCACGGGGAGATTAAATGGAAGAGGGTGAGATCACGGGGAGGTTAATGGGGCAGAGAGTGAGATCAGGGACTGTTATAGGGACAGAGAGTCAGATCAGGGACAGTTAAAGGGACAGAGAGTGAGATCAGGGGGAGGTTAACAGGACAGAGAGTGAGATCACGGGAGGTTAAATGGACCGAGGGTGAGATCACGGGAATGTTAAAGGGACAGACTGTGAGGTCATGTGGAGGTTAAAGGAACTGAGAGTGATATTACGGGGGTGTTAAAGGGACAGAGTGTGAGATCACGGGGAGATTAATGGGACAGAGAGTGAGATCACGTGGAGGTGGATGGGACAGAGAGTGAGAAAAACGTGGAGGTGGATGGGACAGAGAATGAGATCACGGGGAGGTAAAATGGACAGAGCATGAGATCACAGGGAGTATTAAAGGGACATAAATTGAGATCATGGGGAGGTTAAAGGGACAGAGAGTGAGATCACGGGGAAGCTAAAGGGACAGAGAGTTAGATGACGGGGATGTTAAATTGACAGAGTGTGAGATCAACCGGAGGTGAAAGGGACAGAGATTGAGATCACGGGGAGGTTAAAGGGACAGTGAGTGAGATCACGGGGTGGTTAAAGGGACAGAGAGTAAGATCACGGGGAGGTTAAAGGGACAGAGAGTGAGATCACGGGGAGGTTAAATAGACAGAGGGTGAGATCACGGGAATGTTAAAGGGACAGACTGTGAGGTCATGGGGAGGTTAATGGGACTGAGAGTGATATCACGGGGAGGTTAAAGGGACAGAGGGTGAGATAACTGGAATGTTAATGGGACAGAGATTGAGATTAGGGACAGTTATAGGGACAGAGAGTCAGATCAGGGAAGTTAAAGGGACTGAGAGTGAGATCAGGGGGACAGTTAATTGGACAAAGAGTGATATCAGCGACAGCTGAAGGGACAGAGAGAGAGCAGGGACTATTATAGGGACAGAGTCTGAGATCGGGGGACAGTTAAAGGGACTGAGAGTGCTATCAAGGGAACAGTAAAAGGGACAGAAATTGAGATCAGGAAAGGTTAAAGGGACAGATTGAGATCACGGGAATGTTAAAGGGAGAGAGAGTGAGATCACGGGGAGGTTAAAGGGAGAGAGATTGAGATCACGGGGAGGTTAAAGGGACAGAGAGTGATTTCACGGGGAGGTTAAAGGGACAGTGACTGAGATCACGGGGAGGTTAAAGGGACAGAGAGTGAGACCACGGGGAGGTTAAAGGGACAGAGAGTTAGATCACGGGGAGGTTAAAGGGACAGAGATTGAGATCACAAGGAGTTTAAATGGACAGTGAGTGGGATCACGGGCAGGTTAAAGGGACAGAAATTGAGATCAGGAAAGGTTAAAGGGACAGAGTGAGATCACGGGAATGTTAAAGGGAGAGAGAGTGAGATCACGGGGAGGTTAGAGGGAGAGAGATTGAGATCACGGTGAGGTTAACGGGACAGAAAGTGAGCGCACGGGGAGGTTAAAGTGACAGAGAGTTAGATGATGGGGATGTTAAATGGACAGACTGTGAGATCACGAGGACGTTAAAGGATCAGAGTGCGAGATCACGTGGACGTTAAAGGGACAGAGACTGAGATCACAGGGAGGTTAAAGGGACGGAGAGTGAGATCACGGGGAGGATAAAGGGACGGTGAGTGAGATCAGGGGGAGGTTAACAGGACAGAGAGTGAGATCACGGGGTGTTTAAAGTGACAGAGAATGATATCAGAGGGAGGTTAAAGGGACAGAGAGTGAGCTCACGGTAAGGTTAAAGGGACAGAGAGTGTGATCACATGGAGGTGAAAGGGACAGAGAATGAGATCACAGGGAGGTTAAAGGGACAGAGAGTGAGATCACGGGGGGGTTAAAGGGACAGAGAGTGAGATGACGGGGAGGTTAAAGGGACAGAGAGTTAGATGACGGGGAGGTTAAATGGGCAGAGTGTGAGATCAATGGGAGGTGCAATGGACAGAGATTGAGATCACGGGGATGTTAAAGGGACAGAGAGTGAGATCACGGGGAGGTTAAAGGGACAGAGAGTGAGATCACGGTGAGATTAATAGGACAGAAAGTGAGATCATGGGGAGGTTAAATGGACAGGGTGAGATCACGGGAATGTTAAAGGGACAGACTGTGAAATCATGGGGAGGTGAAAGGGACAGAGAGTGATATCACGGGGACGTTAAAGGAACAGAGAGTGTGATAACGGTAAGGTAAAATGGCCAGAGGGTGAGATCACGGGAATGTTAAAGGGACAGACTGTGAGATCATGGGGAGGTTAAAGGGACTGAGTGTCGTATCAAGGGAACAGTTAAAGGAACAGATAATGAGATCAGGGAAGGTTAAAGGGAGAGATTGAGATCACGGGGAGGTTAATGGGACAGAGAATGAGATCACGGGCAGGTTAAAGCGACAGAGATTGAGATCACGGGAAGATTAAAGGGACAGAGTGAGATCACGGGGAAATTAAAGGTACAGAGAGTGAGATCACGGTGAGGTTAAAGGGACAGAGTGAGATCACGGGGAAATTAAAGGTACAGAGAGTGAGATCATGGGGAGGTTAAAGGGACAGAGAGTGAGATCACGGGGAGGTTAAAGGGACAGAGAGTGAGAACATGGGGAGTTAAAAGGGAAAGACAGAGATCACGGGGAGTTGAAAGGGACAGAGAGTGAGATCACGGGATGGTTAAAGGGACAGAGAGAGGTTACGGGGAGGTTAAAGCGACAGAGAGAGATTATGGGAGGTTAAAGGGACAGACTGTGAGATAACGTGGACGTTAAAGGGACAGAAAGTGAGATTACGGGGAGGTTAAAGGGACAAAGAGTGAGGTCACGGGGAGGTTAAAGAGACAGAGAGTGAGATCACGGGGAGATTAAAGGTACAGAGAGTGAGATCACGGCGAGGTTAAAGGGACAGAGAGTGAGATCACGGGAATGTTAATGGGACAGACTGAGATCATGGGGAGGTTAAAGGGACAGAGAGTGAGATCACGGGGAGCTTAAAGGAACAGTGAGTGAGATCACGGGGAGGTTAGAGGACAGAGATTGAGATCAGGGACAGTTATAGGGACAGAGACAGATCAGGGACAGTTAAAGGGACTGAGAAGGAGATCAGGGGGACACTTAAAGGGACAAAGAGTGATATCAATGACAGCTGAAGGGACAGAGAGAGAGCAGGGACTATTATAGGGGCAGAGAGTGAGATCGGGGGCCAGTTAAAGGCACTGATAGTGATATCAAGTGAACAGTTAAAGGGACAGAGATTGAGATCAGGGGGTTAGTTAAAAGAACAGAGAATGAGATGAGGGGAGGTTAATGGGACAGAGTGAGATCACGGGAAGGTTAAAGGGACAGGGTGTGAGATTACGGGGAGGTTAAAGGGACAGAGACTGAGATCACGGGGAGGTTAAAGGGACGGAGAGTGAGATCACGGGGAGGATAAAGGGACAGAGAGTGAGCTCAGGGGGAGGTTAACAGGACAGAGAGTGAGATCACAGGGTGTTTAAAGTGACAGAGTGATATCAGAGGGAGGTTAAAGGGACAGAGTGGAAAATAACGGGGAGGTCAAAGGGACAGAGAGTGAGATCACGGGGAGGTTAATGGGACAGAAGTGAGATCATGGGGAGGTTAAAGGGACAGAGAGTGAGATAACGGGGAGGTTAAAGGGACAGAGATTTAGATCAGGGGAAGTGTAAAGGGACAGAGAGTGATATCATGGGGAGGGCAAAGGGACAGAGAATGAGATCACGGGGAGGTTAAAGGGACAGAGAGTGATATCACGGTGCGGTTAAAGGGACAGAGAGTGATATCACGAGGAGGTTAAAGGGACAGAGAGTGAGATCACGGGGAGGTTAAAGGGACAGTGAGTGATATCACGGGGAGCTAGAGGGACAGAGAATGAGATCACGGGTTGGTTAAAGGGACATTGAGTGCGATCATGGGGAGGTTAAAGGGACAGAGAATCAGATCACGGGGAGGTTAAAGGGACAATGAGTGAGATGACGGGGAGGTTAAAGGGACAGATAGTGAGATCATGGGGACGTTAAAGGGACAGAGAGTTAGATCACGGGGACGTTAAAGGGACAGAGAGTGTGATCACGGGGAGGTTGAATGGACAGATGGTGAGATCAGGGGAATGTTAAAGGGACAGACTGTGAGATCATGGGGACGTTAAAGGGACAGAGACTGAGATCACGGGGAGGTTAAAGGGACAGATGGTGAGATCACGGGGAGGTTAAATGGTCCGAGAGTGAGATCATCAGGGACAATTAAAGGGACAGAGTGTGAGATTAGGGCATTAGTGAAAGGGACAAAGAGTGAGATCACGGGGAGGTTAAAGGGACAGAGAGTGAGATCACGGGGAGGTTAAAAGGATAGAGAATGAGATCTCGGCGAGGTTAAAAGGACAGAGAGTGAGATCACAGGGGCTTTTAAGGGACAGAGAGTGAGATCACAGGTAGGTTAAAGGGACAGAGGGTTTGATCACGGGGAGGTTAAAGGGACAGAGATTGAGATCACGGGGAGGATAAAGGGTCAGAGAGTGAGATCTCGGGGAGGTTAAATGGACGGAGAGTGAGATCACGGACAGGTTAAAGGGACATAAAGTGAGATCTCGGGGAGGTTAGAAGGACAGAGAGTGAGATCACGGGGAGGTTAAAGGGACAGAGAGTGAGATGACGGGGAGGTTAAAGGGACAGAGAGTGAGATCATGGGGAGGTTAAAGGGACAGAGAGTGAGATCAGGGGGTGG
Source organism: Cetorhinus maximus (assembly GCF_964194155.1). Taxonomy (NCBI): domain Eukaryota; kingdom Metazoa; phylum Chordata; class Chondrichthyes; order Lamniformes; family Cetorhinidae; genus Cetorhinus; species Cetorhinus maximus. Next base: position 155,218 of record NW_027596788.1, read on the forward strand.
TTAATTGGACAGAGAGTGATATCACGGGGAGGTTTAAGGGATAGCGAGTGAGATCACAGGAAATTTAAAGGGACAGAGAGTGAGATCACGGGGAGTTTAAAGGGACAGTGAGTGAGATCACGGGGAGGTGAAAGGGACAGTGTGTGAGATCAGGGGGCGTTTAAAGGGACAGAGAGTGAGATCACGGGGAGTTTAAAGTGACAGTGAGTGAGATCACGGGTAGGTTAAAGGGACAGAGAGTGAGATCAGGGGGCGTTTAAAGGGACAGAGAGTGAGAGCACGGTGAGGTTAAAGGGACAGAGAGTGAGATCACGGGGTGCTTGAAGTAACAGAGTGAGATCACGGGCATGTTAAAGGGACAGAGAGTGAGATCACAGGTAGGTTAAAGGGACAGAGAGTGAGAGCACGGTGAGGTTAAAGGGACAGAGAGTGAGATCACGGGGATGTTAATGGGACAGAGAGTGAGATCACGGGGATGTTAATGGGACAGAGTGTGAGATCACAGGGGCTTTTAAGGGACAGAGAGTGAGATCACAGGTAGGTTAAAGGGACAGAGGGTTAGATCACGGGGAGGTTAAAGGGACAGAGAGTGAGATCACGGGGAGGTTAAAGGGACCGAGAGTGAGATGACGGGGAGGTTAAAGGGACTGAGAGTGAGATCTCGGGGAGGTTAAAGGGACTGAGAGTGAGATCACGGGGAGGTTAAAGGGACTGAGAGTGAGATCTCGGGGAGGTTAAAGGGACAGAGAGTGAGATCACGGGGAGGTTAAAGGGACAGAGAGTGAGATCTCGGGGAGTTTGAAGGGACAGAGAGTGAGATCACGGTGAGGTTAAAGGGACTGAGAGTGAGATCTCGGGGAGTTTGAAGGGACTAATACGAAATGAAAGCAGCAAAAATGGGAAACGGTTTTTCACCGACTTGGACACCAGCAAAACTCCGGCCATTGAAAAAGGTGGAGGGTTGTTTTAGCCCCAGGAGCGGACACCTAATGAACCATTGCAAAGGGAGATTTAAACAGGCTCCTAGGCAACTATCGCCGTTCAATGAAGTCTACAGCGTAGCAGAGCCAGAAACAACCAATCCTGACATTCATTCCTTATTCATCACCAAAGCTGGGGAGACAGAGGCAATTCTTGTCCCAGCGCCAGTGACCGGTCAACCCCTGAGGAACGGAAGTAGACACGGGTGTGTTTTCAGGGAACACGCTTTCCGATATTTAAATAAAGGTGATCGACAGTTACATCTGGAACAAACATCTGGCCAGTCGGAAAGGTTCACAGGTGAAGGAGTCCAGGATAAAGGTATCAGCAGAGAAAACTGTTCATTATCGACACCGATCGACACAACTCCCAGTGATGGGGGCAGGAGATGAAGGACCAAGCCTTTCGACAGAGTAAGATAGTCAGGAGCTTTTTCCCAGGGTGGGAGAGTCAGTGGCTAGGGGGACATAGATTTAAGGTGAGAGGAGGAAACTATAGAGGATGATGTGCGGGGGTAAGTTTTTTACACAGAGGGAATTCGCTGCCAGAGGAGGTGGTGGAAGCAGGTACGATCGTGGGGTTTAAGAGGCAGCTTGAGCAATCCATGAATAGGATGGGAATAGAGGGGATACCGACCCCGGGAAGTGCGAAATGTTTTAGTTTGACGGGCAATGTGATGGGCGCAGGCTTGGAGGGCCGAAGGGCCTGTTCCTGTGCTGTACTTTTCCTTTGCTATTTGATCTCGGGGGTGGTCGGTTGAAAGGGGTGAAATTCAACTGGTCCGAAACTCTCCAGTTGTGACTCTCTGTGACTGTCAGAGCTGCTAAAGAAATGTGAGCCTGTCTCCAAGGACAGGGAACTGGGGGGAACAATCGAAAGCCTCCAGGCCCAGATTCACGTGGACCCAGGAGCAACCCCCTCGCTACCTGAAGCCAAGACCGGCGCTGAGCTCCCTGAGAGAGAAGGTTGATGCTGAGCTGAGCCAGCCAGAGAGGCTGTGAGGGGGTGGGGGGTCAGAAAAGCCGTTCAGTTCTGAAGAGTGGGCAGCACAACCCAGTCCCTGTCCTTAAACCAGACCAGCCCTGTGTTGGGGGGGAGACTGTAAACTAACGGTCAACAGAGCAGCCAAACTGCACAGGTCCCCTATTCCCCAAGATTGACCACCTCTACACCAAACTAGCAGGAAGGACAACGTCTACAAAGCCCCACATGAGTCACGCGTATCAGATAGGTGGAGGGACAGGTCATATTGAGGAGGCGGGAGGCTGCAGAAGGATTTGGACAGGTTAGGAGAATGGGCAAAGAAGTGGCAGATGGAATACAACGTGGGCAAGTGTGAGGTCCATGCACTTTGGGAGGAAGAATAGAGGCATAGACTATTTTCTAAATGGGGAGAGAATTCAGAAATCTGGAGCGCAAAGGGACTTGGGAGTCCTAGTCCAGGATTCTCTTAAGGTTAATTTGCAGGTTGAGTCGATAGTTAGGGAGGCAAATGCAATGTTGGCATTTATTTGGAGAGGACTAGAATATAAAAGCAGGGATGTGCTGCTGAGGCTTTATATGGCTCTGGTCAGACCACATTGAGAATATTGTGAGCAATTTTGGGCCCCGTATCTCAGGAAGGATGTGCTGGCCCTGGAGAGGGTCCAGAGGAGGTTCACGAGAACGATCCCAGGAATGAAAGGCTTAACATATGAGGAACATTTGAGGACTCTGGGTCTATACTCGATGGAGTTTAGAAGGATGAGGGGGGATCTGATTGAAACTTACAGAATACTGAAAGGCCTGGATAGAGTGGACATGGGGGAAGATGTTTCCATTAGTAGGAGAGACTAGGACCCGAGGGCACAGCCTCAGAGTAAAGGGAAGACCTTTTAGAACAGAGATGAGGATAAACTTCTTTAGCCAGAGAGAGTGGTGAATCTATGGAATTCATTGCCACAGAAGGCTGTGGAGGGCCAGGTCATTGAGTGTATTTAAGAC